>NC_058133.1:281255106-281350437 GCF_016433145.1 Gracilinanus agilis
TTTCTTTCTTTCTTTCTTTCTTTCTTTCTTTCTTTCTTTCTTTCTTTCTTTCTTTCTTTCTTTCTTTCTTTCTTTCTTTCTTTCTTTCTTTCTCTTTCACCTTCATTTGATAATCCTTTTAAAATGTCTTAAAATATTTTATTTTCCCCATTACTTATAAAAATTATTTAACATTCATTCAAATATTGTTTTGAGTTGCAAATTATTTCTCTCCTTCCCACCCTCCCTTTCTTACTCCCTCCCAACCCTCCCCACTCCCTGAGATGGTAAGTAATCTGATAGAGATTTTCCATGTAGCATTATGCATTTTGGGGGTGGTGGCCTTTGGGGACTAATGACTTTTACACTGAGCAGGGGGCTTCCCTCATGTTTGAGTTTGGCTCACCTGGGGAACCACTTTGAGACCTCTTAAGGAGAGGCAGAGAAAGATACTGCAGTTATGTTCCTGGAGGCAGCTGGTTGAGATATCCAATGTCAGACTGACGGGGAGGAGTAGAAAGAGAGTCATTGTGAGAGCTGAGGGCAGTGAGGTGAATTCTCCTACCACTAGGACTTTGATCTGAGATGGATACTTAAAAATTCCCATCTATTCCTTTCAGTGAGAGCAACAAAGCCAAAAGTGGGTGGAGGAATTTGGCAGACTGTCAATACTTTTGTAATTCTTTTGAAAAAACAATATTTTGCTACTTTTTATTTTGTTTTAGTAAATATACACATCTACACATAAATGAGTAAGTGACCCTTTAGGACTCCTCTAAAATTGGGGAAAAGATGAAAATATTTTTAGAATGGGGATTAGAACCATTTGACAAATTATGATTTATTGATGGGAATTGATCATACCTTCATACTAGATAGGAACGCTGAGTGGAACTGAATGGGGGAAAAACTGAGGTCACAGAGGTGTAGGCAGCTAATTGAGCTCATAGCTCAGATCATGGAATGCCCCCTCTAGTGGCATGCACATATTATTGTACTCTGAGTAGTTTTGATATATTCGTCTTTTGTGACACTGTAAAAAGGGCAGCTGAGTGGAGCAGTGGATAGAGCACCAGGCCTGGATTCAGTAACTTATCTTCCTGAATTCAAATCTGGCCACAGATAATTTCTGGCTGTGTGACCCTAGGCAAGTCATTTTACCCCGTTTGGTAAAATGAACTGGAGAAGGAAGTGGCAAACCATTTCAGTATCTTTGCCAAGAAAACCCCAAATGGGGTCACGAAGAGTCAGACACCAGTGAATAACAACAAAGGAAATGGGCTTTTGTGTGTGGGAACTCTGCTTTTTTATGTAGTGTCTTCCATCCATGTTCTAATTTATCCCAATAATAACCCAAGTAATAACAAACATTTAAAAAATGAAACAAAAAAATAACCCACACATTAAGATAGTATAATAAGATTTAGAGAGTTTGAAATATTTAAACAGTCATATAATAGGTTGACAGAATACTTAGAATTAGAACACGGGTAACCAAAATTCCAAATTGTACTGAGAAGCCTCCTAAGTGGGGAAAGTTCTCACGTTACTTAGTGACCTCACCCTTTTTCCTAGTTTGGGAAAGGAAGTATTAAATTGTGGGGAAATCACTGTTTTGAGATTCAAGAATTCTATTTCTGCCTGAACAGGTGACTGATCAAGTAAGTCATTTAAGCTTTCCATAACTGTTTACACAACAAAATGTAGATGAAACACTAATGACCTTGTTCAGATCTGGCCTTTAAGAAAGGGCACATAAAAATGTTTTTAAAGTTGTTGGGTTGTGTTTTTTCTTTCTTTTAGTTCCTTGGAGATGAATACTTCAAATATTTAAAGCAAATTTTTACTTAAGAATTTGGCCTAGATGCCTATATGTTTACCTAAAAGGTAATATTATTAGTCTAACTGACAGGATTTGTGTCCTGTGGTAGATCTTCACTGGATACTGAAAGTTCTTTGAGGACAGCATTTGTTTTTCCATTTTGTCGAGTTGGGTCACAGTTGAAACAGAAGGAGATCAGGCTGTATTGCCCTTGAAAAACTGCAAAGCTCTTTTAATGCCTCCAAACTTCTCCTATAGACCCAAATCCATGTTTTTAATGCCATTCTTTTACTCGTGTTATCATTTGGTCATGAAAAATGAAATATTTTAGTCTCTGTGGAATTGAAAATGAGTTATCATTGCTAAGACAATGGAGAGTAGATATAAATAGACTGCAGGATACAATGAATGGAGGGCAGCTGTGTGGCACAGTGAATAGAATATTGGCCCTAGAGTTGGGAAGATTAATCTTCCTAGGTTCAAACCTGGCCTCAGACACTTAATAGCTGTGTCATCCTGGGCAAGTCACTCAACTCGGCCTCTATTTCCTCATCTGTAAAATAAACTAGAGAAGGAAAAGGCAACCACTCTAGTATCTTGGCCAAGAATGAAGAGTCATACATGACTGAAAAATGACTGCACAATAACATTACACCAAATAAGAAACTGTGAAAAAACATCATCAGGGGAAAAGTATGAGTAAAAAAAAAGCAGACAATGGGTTAGGAATTAAGCATTACAGGTATAGCCAGGGCTTCTTAGGGGTGCCACTGAGGGCCTTTTGAGCATGTTCAGTTTAGACATAGAGTCCATTATGTCCCTTATCACAAGTGCAGAATAGCCACTTTTGATTAGCATCTTTAAAAGTGGCAAGATTGGCCATACTATTTTCTCTTTCAGATATACCCAGTAGGCATGGACATGGATGCCATGAACTGAAACAGTGAGAACAGAAGGAAAATCTTTTTTACTCTCTTTTATCCCAGTTCCCAGAAATGGTTTTGGGGGGTGTTTCTTTCTGCTCTGTATTGCTTGTCCTCATTTCAGTCCCAGAGGTGATCTTCACAGGACTGGGCATCCAAACTACGGCCAGATGATACATTCATCTGGCATGGAAACTTTAAAACCAAAAAAAGCCTAGCACTTAAAACTACGGGGATTTTGGACATGAAACTGAGACTGTGTTCTTTGGTAACTGAAATAAGCCATGAACTTACTCTCTTTCCCCTCCCTAATGACTGGGGAGGAAAGGAGAATCATGTCCCCTATGAATCGGGGAAGAAAATGTGTATATTTGTGATTATAACTCTTGAATTAAGTTATTCCTTTAGTACATATTTCAGTGTTAAACAGCTAAGTATTCTTGTGATATCAGGAGATATTAAGAAAGACCTCCAGTACGTTGGTTTGACTCTCTATGACAAATTTAGGGGAGATCATGGGCAAGAGTTGCACAGAATGGGCAGGCATGGATGTATGGAGACATGAATCCCTGGTATTAACAAACAATTCCATGAGATCTAAGATGCATTTCAATATCTACTATGCTTAGCCAAGCACTTAACATACAGAAGACACTTGATAAATGCTTATAAAATTGTGTAAACTCATTTATCCTTTTACAGCTCTTTGAAAATGCATTTTATGTTTTTTTGAATGTAGCCAATAAGGAAATTTATTTTGATTGACTCTACATGTTCATGATGGGCTTTGTTTTTCTTTTGTTCTCAGTTGGTGGGGTAAGTTGGGGTTGGAAGGTGAGAAATGATTTTTCTAATTGAAACAAATATAAAATATTTTTAAAATAAAATACATTTTAAAGATTGAACTCAAGTCTGGAAGAAAGAACCCCATGCTGAGAGTCTGGAGAGCAGGGTTCAAGTCATCATTTTATCATTTATTTGCTAAATGACTTTGGCCACTGGACCCTTAACTGTCTCTCATTTTATCCTTTTTAATAAAGACAAGGAAATGAATTAGGGCTAGATGACCTCCAAGGATCTCTAATGGTCTATGACTAAGTCTTTATTCTTAATTTATAGTCAACAATGAGTGCAAAGATACCAACTCCTGAGCACTGAAGTGAGAAATGCATTAATTATGCTAAGTCATGATACAGTCTTTTGTTCCATAGATTTGAGGGAAATAAAATAATTCACAGTAGTGCCATACTTGAAATGGAAATCTCTGATAAAAGACAAGATGTTTATTTATAAACTGCACATTGTGGTCACCGTTGTTTACCCAACTGACCCAAGAAGGTCATAAGAAAATTTTGCAGTTGAGGTGATCATGAAAATATCAAGGAAATGATGAATCAATCAAGGCACCTTTATCATACTTTCCATTTGTGTCTTCTTCCTGCTCATTTGTAGAGTGAGATAATGGATGATGGAGAATATGAGGTTTGAAGTGTTATTCTTTCTCTTGAGGCAGGGGTTGATGGATAAAGCTGAGGACCTTTTCCACAGTCATCACATGATCATGTCTACTCACTTTCTTTATTCCCTGACTCTGCCTTTCTTATATGTCATTTTAGCTATAATGTTATCTAGAGCAGAACCTTAGCAGTCATGATGGACAGATTTCTTATATCAAAGAAGACTTAGGACAATTTTAAGAGGGATGCATTATCTCAGTGTCATGTTTGGTATGGAAAGGCAAGTAGTTTAGCATAGTGGATAAAATGTTAGACTTTAAGTCAGAAACACCTGAGTTCAAATCTTGCCTCAGGAACTTACTACTATGTGACTCTGGGGACAAGTCACTTAGCCATTTCCTGCCTCAGTTTCCTCATCTGCAGATTGAGAACAATAGCACTTATCTCATTAATTGTTATTATTAATAATAATATCTAAAAAGGTGGTTGCATTGATCAAATGACACAAACTATTTTCCAACTCTAATATATATAAATGCCAGCTATTATTAAATTGTCCCTAATGTCTTGATTTTGCACTCCAACCCCAATGTAAATAAATTGAGGATGAGACTATTTTTGTGGTCATGTTCTGTTCCTTTATATATTAGCTGTCAAGTCAGTCCACAAACATTTATTAATGCTCATTATGTGCCAGGCACTGTGATGAGCACTAATCATATCAGGATTTCCAATATTTTTGTATAATAAATAGTAGAGGAAATTCAATGCATTCATTTCAATAAGACTTTATTAAATGTAAAAGACATTGATAGGGATACCAAGGCAAGAATATGTTATGGTTTGTGATTTCAAGGCACTTCTAATCTACTGAATATTTATAGTGAACTCCCTTTCCAATGTGGATCAACACCACTTCTGAAATTCAGAATCTTAAGAGGGTTACTTGAAGTCACTAAAAGTTTCCTTGTTCAGGTCAATGAATCATTTATTCACATAGATGATATGCATCAGAGGCAGAATTTGATTTCAGGTCTTTTAAAAAAATTTTTACTTCAAGACCAACCCTTTATGTCCTATACCAGTGATGACAAACCTTTAGAGACTGAGTGCCCAAACTGCAACCTTCACTGTGAATGTGAGCCTCCCCCTCATCCCAGACAGGAGAGGAAGGAAATGCTTCCATTGGGCTGAGCAGAGGAGCAGTGTAGAGGAGGAGGAGAGCAGTCTCCTCTGGCACACATGCCATAGGTTCACCACCAACATAGTCCTATGCCATAGCTTCCCCTTCTGAGAAATACCAGATACATTTTTCTAAAACCTGAAATATTTTTTTTCCAGAAGGCTATATTCTTTCTAGGTTTTGCTCCCCCCCTCAAGGAAGACTAGATAGTATTCTTTTATTACTATGAAGAGTTAACACATCTTTGATATGTTACTGCAAGTGAGTTTAGCATAAGTTTAGCATAGATTATTTCTACCAAGACTTCAAAAAAATGTTACTTTGAGGTTAAGGGAAAAGTTGCAATAGAAAAGAGATAACTTAAAAAAAAAGACCTAGATTTCTTAATTAGAATATGAAATCCTGGTATAAAAAGTATAGCTCAGGAGATCTTAAAAATATTTTCATCCATAGATCTTATTGGCAGACTGGAGAAAACATAAGGAGCCCTCCTTAGAATAATTTTTAAAATTCATACTTGAAGGAAATATTAAATTTCAATAAAAGATTAGTAAAAATCAAGATTCATTTTTTCCCATCTAACTACAAAGAACCCCTAAAATCTATCCAAAGCCTCCAGGTTCAGTATCCCTGATACAGTTACTATTGTTATTCAGTCATTTCTAACACTTTCTGACTCCATTTGAGGTTTTTTTTTTTTTTTTGGCAAAAATACTCAAACAGTTTTGCCATTTCCTTTGTCAGTTCATTTTACAGATGCAGAAACCGAGGCCAACAGGGTTAAGTGACTTGACTAGGGTTTCAGCTAATAAATGTCTGAGGCTGGATTCCAACTCAGATCTTTCTAACTCCAGACCCTGTGTCCTATCCATTTTACCACCTAGCTGCCCTGATATAGTTACTTGTCCTTTGCAATTCCTAGTTTTAGAGGGTTGCTTGGGGCGGTGAGTGGTTAAATGTATTTGCCCAAGAATCACACAGATAGCAGAAGTCAAATGAAAGAACAGAGGTAATATGATACAGTAGAAAGAGCATCTGGAGTCAGAGAAAGTATCAAATCCCCATTCTTCTATTTGCAGTGTGTGACTGCAGGCAGGTCATTCATTTCTTTCAGGACTCAGTTTCTTATTAAGCCTTCTTGCCTACAAGGCTAACTCTCTCTATTTCACTAAACTGGGCTACATTTCAAAAACTCCTTAAGCTGTAGCTAAGGATGTAGGCAACATCTCAAGATCTAAATTCCCTTACCTAATTAACAACCAATTTTGATTCTAGAACCACTAAATTTTCTCTATATTCAAGTACAAATCTTATATCCTTTTCTCAGGAGTATTTGGATAAACATGCTGCCTGTTTTATATATGCAGAGATTTGTATTAATTTTCTAGTGAATGAGGAAAGGATTAGAAAGTGCTCTGGGGGGAGATAACCAATTTGGGTTCTAAAACTGGTTCTAGAACTTATTAGGCATAGATGTCTTAGCACCATCACTCCTGGTGGCTCAGGGGCGGCTTCTGAACTGAAGATTGGAAAAATAGGTTAAGGGTAGAGATGTAAGAATCACTTTTACTTCTATTCAACAAATTTTTTCATCATGACACTAGCTTATGTGAGGTACTAGGCTTGCCATTTTAAGGGCAAAGATGAAAAATGAGCAGAGTTCCTGCCCTCAACAAGCTTACTGTCTCTTTGAAAGATGTGACAATGTTTGAAAGATGTGACAATGTATAAATAGCTATCATGAAAGTGGGTATGAGATGAGGACATGGGAAGGTTCTAGTAGAGGGGCATGAAAGATTTGGGGAGGGTGGGGATCACTACTAATTGTTGAGATAAAGCAAGACAAATCATGAAGGAAGTGATTATCAGAGCTATCTTAAAGAGGAATGGGCTCTCAGAAGTAATGTTGAGAACAGTGTTTGGCATATAGTAGAGTCTTAATAAATGTTTATTGATTGACTGACTGATAGTGGGTTCCTCCTGTTAGAGGCTTTCAACAAAGGCTAGATGACCAGAAATTGTCTACCTTATAGAGGGAACATTCCCAACTCGCCTCCAGCATGATTTGAACTAAAAGGCCACTTCAAACTCTGAACTGTGGTAGAGACAAGTTTCAATTCAATTCAATTTGATTCCATGCCACTCAACTCAAACAGCATTAAGACATGCTGGTGGATTTAAATATTTGGTTGAATTAAATTTATCAAATACCAAAACATACCTAAAAATATCCCATGGGCAGCTAGGTGGCACAATGAATAGAGTTCCAGATCTAGAGTAAGGAGGACTTATCTTTCTGAGTTCAAATCTGTCCTCAGACCCTTATTATCTCTGTGAACTTGAGCAAGTCACTTAAATTCCATTTGGCTCATTTTCTTCATCTGTAAAAAGATCTAGAGAAGGAAATGGCAAACCATTCCAGTATCTTTGTCAAAAATACCTAAATAGGGACTCAAAGAATCTGGCATAACTGATTGACAACCATATCCAAGCATTTGTTGATACTGGTTGAATTGAAAGGCATTATGATTAGTGCTGAGAATAAAAAGACAAATAAAAAGACAATATTCTATTGAAAGGTTATAGCTTTTAAGGAATGATAATCTTTGAGAATAAAGATTTTGCAGACCGGTAATATGTTGGGATGCAAATCAGTGTTTGTCAGAACTGATGGCTAAATTTATAATTCTAACAGGTTCTGACAAGTCCTTTTTAAAAAATAACATTTTATTTCTTTCTTCAATTACATAAAAATTTTTTTTAGCTTTCATTTTTTTGTGGTTCGTTGAGACCAATTCTCACCCTTCCTACCTCCCTGACCTCTCCCTTCCCTGAAACAGCAAGTAAATTGATATAGATTTTAAATGTGTAATAATAATATAAAACATTTTTTCTATATTAGTCATTTTGTGAAAAAGACCTCAAATGAAAGAAAAGTGAAGCAATAAAGTGAAATATTGTATATCTCAATCTGTGTTCAGAGTTCATCGGTTCTTTCTTTGGAAGTGGATGGCATTTTTCATCAAGAGTTCTTGAGGATTGCTTTGGATTGTATTGCTAAGAATAGGACTTAGCACCTTCTTTAGAGATGTCAAGACCCCAGGCATGGACTCCTCAAGTAGAGAGTCCCTAGCTGAGGGGTTCATAGTCCCTTAAAGATCCCGAAGTACCTCCTGGGTTTTCTGGGTTCACACCCTGACACAGAAAAGGCATCTGCAATAATTTGTCCTTTGAGGAAACACTTAGTTCTATTTTTATTTTTGTTCTGGGTGAGTTAAGTTTATAGTGACCACTTTATTCAGTGAATGGAATGTGTTCTATTTTTGGTTACTGTTGATATTAAAACACTCCTAACAATATCCCATTTAATATGCTTATATCACTTTCCCCTGATCTTACCCTTTTCTCGTAAGAGCAACAGACCCCCACCCCCTCTCAATGCTACCTTGGTTTGCAAAAGAGAAGATTTATTTTACATGAAGTTCCCAGAAAAAGAGACAAAAACAAAGGAGGGGTAAGACTGGGCTTAGTTCTACTTACCAAAGGATGAACAATGGATTCAAGATTCAAGTTCTCTGCAGCTTGAGAAGAGTAAATCATAATCAGGAATATGAAACAGAAAACTGGTCTCCTTGAGGAATTCATGTCTTCAAGCTTCTTGTATGGCCTGGAATGGGAATAACATGATATGTAGAGCAGTAGGTTGATAAATTTGTTATTTTTATTGATTGTATTGGGGGGGAAATGAACAAATCCTATTTGAAAAGTAATGATGGTGAAGGACTTCTTCAAACAAGATAGAAAAAGAAAAACCTCAAAACAATCCTGTCATTCTACGATTCAAATTCTTAGCTGGGTAAATTCATCCAGTGAGATAGAAAGAGGTAGAATATTTTGAGAATGGAGGAAGAAAGGGAGGCAGAATACAGGTGGACAGGACACAGGACACAGATTTAGAAGTGGAAGGATCCTGAGGAAAAAAATCCATCCTTTCATTCGACACATAAAGAAAATGAGGCGCATGGAGAGGAAATGACATACCCAATGTCACACATATAGCAAGAAGCCAGTATGGGAGTGAAATAGATTCTGACCCCAAATTGTAATAGGTATAGGCTACTGGATCTAATTGACAGCTGTAATACCCAATTGGATGCTAACTTTGTCCTAGAGTCTGGGTCAACACACCAGAAGCTATACGGTCATTCCCCTTATAGTTAAACCTGGTTCCCTGGCTTGTAAAGTCTTACCCATTGTCTCTTCCTGTCTCCTATCCACCCCACTGAGCCCACAAGTAATATTTAAGTTAACTCCCCTGGTTTTCCCCATAATAAAATCCAGAACTCTTTCCATTATTCCATACTAATAGACATTAAATTAGGTTAATTTTGGAAAATGAACACAACTGTGTGTGTGTATGTGTGTGTGTGTGTGTGTGTGTGTAAACTCTTTGCAGTGCTTGATTGAAGGAACATATTTTTGTGACCAGGTTAATCTGTGCTGCATCTAAAAAGTGGTAATATACTGTTTGCCTCTTTTTTTAGAGCTTAATTCTATTTCCCTGTGGGATGGTTCTGCCTTGGAATGAGTGAATCAGAGGGTTAGGGCGGTAAATTTTTTTTTTCAGTCCTTTAACGAGGTTTACGCTATCACAGCAAATCAAACTGCTGTATTGAAATGTTTTGTTGTTCAGTCATTTCAGTCATGTCCCATTTTTGTGACCCATTTGGAGTTGTCTTGGAAAAGATATTAGAATGGTTTGCCATTTCCTTCTCCAGCTCATTTTACAAATGAGGAAACTGAGTCAAACAGGGTTATTAAGTGACTTGCCTAGGGTCACACAACTTATAAGTGTCTTAGACTAGATTTGAACTCAGATATTCCTGACCCTAGACCCAGTACTCTGTCCACTGTGCCACCTAGCTGTCATTTGTTGAAATGAGACACAGCCTAAAGATCTGAAAGAGAGCTGAACTATCCTAAACTTCTAATTTATCACCAAGGAAAGACTTGAACACAGGAGCAAACTGATCTCACTCCAACTTTTTATTACCTCCTAATTCACAGTACGGATTTCTAACCCTCTTAGACATCCTTCAACAAGCAAATCAATCAATCAATAAGCTTTTATTAAACTTTTACTATATACCAGACATTGTGCTTGGTGCTGGGAAAACAGACTGAGAAAAGACTCACATTTTCTAAAAAGATATCAGTTAAAAAAAAAACAAAAACAACTTAAATGTCTATCTTAGAATATAAATGTCTATCAGTTCTAATGTAGAAGAGTGGTAAAAGCTAGGCAATTGGGGTTAAGTGACTTGTCTAGGGTCACACAGCTAGGAAGTATCTGAGACCAGATTTGAACCCAGGACTTCCCATCTGTGGGCCTGGCTCTCTATCTACTGAGCCGCCTACTTGTCCCAGAGATCAGAGTCAAATTTAGAAAGAGCTTTTTCAGGTGAGTGAGAAGGTCAAAAGATTGAGATATTATGGAGAGGAGAGAAAATTATACCCCCACCCCCCAAAAAAGCTTTTTTCTAAGAGTTCTCAGATTTGTAGATATAGAGAAGTAAAGGCAACTTTAATAGACATCAAGCTCACCCCTCTCATTTTACATGTAAGGAGTCTGAGGAACAAGGCAGTTGAGTGAAATGCCCAGGGTCATACAATTAGAGTGATAAGGTTGGAATTTGAACACAGGTCACTTAATTGCAGAATTCTCTGGATTGGTTATGCAAGAGAGAAAAGATAGATGAGGGTAGCTTGAAGGAATAGTAGAGAGTGGAAATGTAGATCCATTTATAGGTAGCAAAAAATGAAACAATAGATTGGGGTGAGATTGAAAATTAAAGAGGATAATTATGGAGGCAAACTGCCAAGAGAGATGGAAGAGGAAAGGATGAGGATAGACATAGGAGGATTGGTCTCATTGAGTAAAAGGGCCACCATTTCCATAAGAGACTAAAGGAGGGAGAATGGGGATAATCTCAAGGGGATTTTGAGATGGAGAAGAGAGAAGAGGTTAGTGGTTTCTACTTTCTCTGTAAAATATAAGGAATGGTTTTCTGAGGGGAAGGAATCAGGAAGTGGGGTAAGAGACTTGAGAAGAAAGTATTTGGTACAGTTGCAAAGTGGAGATACTGTAGGTAGAGAACCAATTAGACTGCAAGAATTCAAACTTTTCTCTTAAAATTAAAAAAAATAATTTCTCTTTAAAAAATGTATCAGTAAAGAAATGTGTTTAGTTACTACTTTGTGTGATGGCCAGCCTGTAGAGACTCATGTCTTTCACACATCCAGCTTTTGCACTACTCACTAGTCATACCTACTCATTCCCTGGGTTGACTTTCTAACTTTGCCCTACCCTCTCAGTGCAAGAATAGTTTCTCAGAGAAGGATAACCAGCAAGTGGTTATCAGAAACCTTTGAATGACTCTGTTATGGGGAAATACCACTCTTCCTATTCATCATTTTGGTAGTTCTCAAGTCCCCACCAATGTGCTCCCATTTAAACAAGCCAGTTACTTACAGTGATGATACATTTACATTTTAAACATAGTCATTTTCTTAAAAATAAGGCAAAATATGAATAATAATATCACAGAGATGTAGGGATTAAAACAAATTCAAGAATAATAACTATATCCCAATACACAGAGATTTAATAACCACAACGTAAGTAATAACCCTGGATCTCCCTCTCTCACTAATGCAAATAAGCATCTGTTGAGAAGCATGGGGCACACACATATAAATCTTCTAAGGTGGTACATGAATGAAGAAAACCCATGTGCTTAGGATAACTCAAAATTCTGAAACCACAAATTCTGGTGTCCTCTTTTTCTTTTGGGAGCTGTCCATAAATGTTTTATGATGAACATAGCTTTTATATCGAACAAATTCCTCCCCTGCTAAGGGAGTTGATTCATGTTATACTTGCCTAACAACACCTCATTAGGTTTGATGTTTGGTCAAACTAGTCAATCACCTTGATTGCTTTCCTAATTCTCTAACTCCAAGTTGCTTCTTTACAAAGATGAATTTAGTCTTCAGCAGCAATTGTAGCATTTATAAATTCTAACTTCAGACCTAGACAATACAGTTCTCAAATCTGTCCTTTCAATTCTTATATTTGGGGATTTGGTCTCCAGGTTTTATTCTGTGAATGGCTCCACTTTAACCTTATGATTGGTAATTAAATTCTCATCTTCAGTATATAATTAGATAATGTACATTTGTCCTATAATCACAGAACAATTCTGTATATGTTTCACTCCAGCATTTTATAAAATGTCCTTTCAAAATGAGCAACATCTGTCTCAGAACTCTGAGTCAGAGAAATTATTTCTCCTACAACTCTGAGATCTATGCCTTAGACCTTTGGTGGCAAACCTATGGCACACATGCCTGAGGGGGCACTCAGAGCCTTCTCTGTGGGCATGCACCATCACTCCAGCACAGAATTCACCAGAGTTTGTTATTAGAAAACCAGAGGGATGTGGGGATGGACTTCTCCTCTCCCCCTCTCCAGTACACCTGAGGATATCACCCAACCCTTTAAATGGTTCGCCATCACAGCCTTAGATATATGAGCTGCCAGACCAAACTTATATAATAATAATGGTGATTATTTCTATGGCACTTTAAGGTTACAAAGCACTTTAAAACATTATCTCATTCTTAACTCACAACAACACTGAAAGGCATTATGCTATCATTATCATCCTTTTTTGTAGATGATAAGACACATGCAAAAAGAATTTCCAGTGACTTACCCAGAGTCACATAGCTAATAAGTGCCTGAGCAGAATTAGAACTTGCTTCTTTCTAATTCCATGTCCAGTCCTCTATCTACTGCATCACTTGATTGCCTAGTAACTACATTTCTTAGGAGCACATTTAGACCTCACACAAGTGAACTCTTTCTCCTTTAAAGAGATGCTTTCTTACATCTTCATTCTTGAGACTTAGGCAACTAGCTGTTTCTGTGACATAATAAACTATTCTGACAGATAAAAGGAAGTGAAAAGCAGAGTTCATACCCTCAGGAATCTTAGAATCTAGTTGGGCCATTAAAGCATATACTTATTACATATCTAAAAATCTTCTTTGGAGTCAGAAGACCTGAGTATGGTGAAGTGCTTTTATAACCAGAATGTCCCTTTTTTAAATCACAGCATTTCTTGAATTTTATTTAAGTTCAAATCTAAAGGAAATTTTTCTTACAGATTTAGCAGCATAATGTGGTCTTCACAGAAAAAAAGAATCCTTCCCCACCTCCTCAGTCAGAATACAGTTGATTCTACACACTGCTAGAATGGGAAGTGGTCAATATATTATGTTTCAAGGGGCTCCAGCCTAAAAATATCTCCTTTATCAACCTGTCTCAATAAATGACTTTAAAATTTTGATACTCATGTCACTTAAAATCCTCATTCATGAAACACTGATTTCATTATGTTCAGTGTTTTATATTTACATAGGCAGGAAATCAAACTAATTATTTTAGATTTTTATTTTTAGATCCAAGAATTAAAACTAAAAATACTTCTCATTCAAAAAATGAAAACTAACATTTATAAAGAACTTTAGACCAGCTGTGTGACCCTGGGCAAGTCACTTGACCCCCATTGCCTACCCTTACCACTCTTCTGCCTTGGAACCAATACACAGTATTGATTCTAAGGCAGAAGGTAAGGGTTTTAAAAAAAAAGAACTTTATGGTTATAAATCTCTTTTACACTTATTATCTGCTTTAATGCTCTCCCAATAATCAAGTATGATAATTAATGTAAACATTATTATTTCTATTTCCTTTATTCATTTTTTTTCAGTTGTGTCCAGTTCTTCAAGACCCATTTGGAATTTTCTTGGCAGATACTGGAGTGGTTGGCTATTTCCTTCTCCAGTTCATTTTATAGTTGAGGAAAATGAGGCAAAAAGGCTTAAATGACTTTCCCAGAGTCACATAGCTAGTAAATATCAGAGATATATTTAACAGATTAGGATATTTTCATAGAATCATAGGAACTTAGAACTGGATTAGACCTTATATGCCATCTAATCCAACTAATACATTAATAGGAAATCCTTCCAATATGTACTAGAGAATTAATCATTCAGCTTTTGCTTATAGATAATAAGGGTATGCTGGCAATGTTTAACAGCCAGCTCTCCAAAACTTTAATGTTTAATTTGTGTTTTTAATAATCTTGCAATCACTTTCTTAACTTTAGGCAGTTCAAAAACAATACATGTACTTTTTTCCAAGATATAAATACTCACATTGAAAGTTTAACAATTGACTTTCTGGAGCTGACTTGACACAATACTACTCATGGAACTCTAAAGAGAAACCTAGTACCTCCTCAAGAATTCAGTTCTACTTTGGGATAGTTCTTTTTATTAGGTAGTTGATTTTCACATCAATATTAAATTTGCTTCTTTGTACCTTCCACCTTTTCTCCTTTGAGGCCAAGCAAAACAAGTTTAATCACCTCCTTCATATGACAGAAAAGCCCCATTTAAGTCTTCCCTTCTCCAGGCCTAACATCTCCAAATCCTTGAATCAAATATTTATACAGAATAATGGTGAAGCCCCTTTACCCTCTAGCTGCTCTTCTATTTATCAGTGATCTCCCTAAAACATAGCACCCAAAAGAGAATACAATTCTCCAGATGTAGAACAACCAGGTCAAAGTAGAATGGGACTATCCCCTACTTATCCCTGTATTCTCTGCCTCTCAATGCAGGCTAAGATCACATTAACTGGTTTTTGTTTTTTTATTTGGTTGCCATAAGTTTTTTTTTCTTTTTGAAGGAAACATTTCACTAAAATACCATATCTTTTCAGACAAACTGCTCTCCATAGCTAAAGCTATGGTTTTTCCACGAGCAATGTATGGCTATAAGATTTGGATTATCAGGAAAGCTGAGTACTCAGAATCAAGGCTTTTGAATTGTGGTGCTGGAGAAGACTTTTGAGGGTCCCTTGGATGGCCAGGAGATCAAATCAGTCCATATTTAAAAGACATTAATCCACACTATTCATTGGAAGGACAAATACTGAATTTGAAGCACAAACATTTTGGCCACATAATGAGAAGACAGGACTCAATGGAAAAGACCCTGGTGCTAAGAGACATTGAAGTCAAAAGAAGGAAACAGCAAAGAATGAGATGGATAGACAGTATCATGGAAGCATTGAACATAAACTTGGATAGAGTTTGTGAGAGAGTGGAGGATAGAAGGGATGGGGGTGCTATGGTCAATGGGGTTATGAAGGGTCAGATATGACTGAATTGACAACAACAAATGCACTACCTCATCACTAAGAAAGGTGAATACTCTCTAGAAGAAATGAGACATAATCCTCTGGGGATGGAGTGGAGAATGAAGGGAATAAGCATTTGTCAGGAGTCAGGTACTATGCTAAGCATCTTATAAACATTATCTTATTTGATCTTTGCAATTATCCTAGGAGGTAGGTTCTATTATTATTCTGAATCTGAAGTTGGAGAAAGTGAGGAAAACAGAGATTAAATGTCTCATTCAGAATCACAGAATTGGTTAAGTGCCAGAGGCTAGATTTGACTTCAGGACCAATACTCTATCCAGTTAGCTGTCTAATGTCTTGGAGCTTCAATAGCCAATTATGTCTTATTCTTATGAGTGTTCCATCAGCTCTTAACAGTCTTATACATAGTTTTAGAACTGGAGCTCAATATGAAGAATAAGATCCTAACAAAGACAATTGTCCAAAAGTGGAATGGAGAAAGGATACTTCTCCCTGGAAGTTTTCAAGCTGAATGACCACTTCTCAGGAATGTTATTGAGGAGATTCCTTTCTAGGTCAAGGTTGAACTAGACCTCTAAAGTCTTATCTAATTGGGGCATTCTACAGTCCCAGAGCCATAATTGGCAATTTTGGTGCCCAAGGCAAGTAGTACAAGATGTTATCCAGATAATAAATAAGTATGCCTTTAAACAACTATAAGAGGAAATCTCAACACTGGTATCATATTACAGGGGACACCCTAGAGATTATGAGGAGAAAGAAATGCAAAATTGGACCTATTGTGAGGAGCAAACATTTTATCTGTTTGGGGGGTAAAAGAGAATGTCACCAATAATACAAAGTTACTTCACAGGAGATTTATTGTTGTTTGGTTGTTTCAGTCATGTCTGACTCTTTGTTAACCTCATTTGGGACTTTCTTGGCAGAGACACTAGAGTGGTTTACCATTTCCTTCTCTGGCTCATTTTACAGATAAAGAAATAGAGGCAAAGAGAGTTAATCAACTTGTCTAGGGTCACACAGCTAGTAAGTGTCTGAGGACAGATTTGAATTCTATAAGATGAATTTTCCTGGTATCCTATCCACTTTGACACCTAACCAGGGTAAGAAATACAATATCTGATCCCTTCCTATTGTAACTAATTATTTATGGTAACTAGTTTCTACAATGCTTAGTGAAAGGTTTTACAAAATATAAATGCAAATAAATTAAAAAACACTTACTCTTTAAAATCATTGTTTTAGTTTTGTTCCTTCAGATTTTGGAAAAGCCCATTATCCAATCCTAGTTATTGCTTTGTGTGATTCTAGTCTCTCAGGATATATTTGTTGAATGAAATGGGGTCAAAGATGAGGAAATCATTTTGGTCCCACTACTCTGTTATTCAGATCAACAGGACTCATTGTTATCAAAGGCAAAGATCTTTTCGAAGACAGCTATCTTCTGAAATTTTCAGCCCTTTGCCATTTTATAAACAGGAAAATGGTGACCCTGAACTGCAGCAGACTCAAAGCAGTAGCAACAACTTAAGAGTAGAGAAATAAGATTTCTCATCTTTGGTTTAAGAACCTGTCTGTCTTTGACTTAGAGTAACTTCCTTATCTTCTCTGATTTCATTTTCCTGTCTGGGAATTAAGAAGGGAGGAGGAGGAAGGTGGAGAATATATTGACATCATAAGCAAAGAATGAGCTAGAATGCTCTTGCCTGGCCACATTTTGATGACAAATACTATTATTTCTTGAAGCATTCAAAAATGACATCCATATTAACCCTGTCACTCGAGTCACAGAAAGTGCTATGTTTTCTTATAGACAGGTCTTGCAAAGTCACACTCAAGCACAAAGATGGACGGGGTATCATCATAGTGATTGTTGGTGTTCAGGCATTCCAGTTGTTTCTCATAGTGACCTCTTTCTCGGGTTTCCATTGCAAAGAAACTGGAGTGGTTTGTCATTTCCTTCTCCAACTTACCTTACAGATGAGGAAAATGGAGGTAAATAGGGTCCACTGAAATGACTGAGGCCAGATTCAAACTCGGGTCCTCTTGACTCTTGAGGTCTTACATTCTTTCTCCTGTACTACCTAACTTGAATGCTTTATCTGTCTGTCTATCTATCTATCTATCTATCTATCTATCTATCTATCTATCTGTCTGTCTGTCTGTCTATCTTATCTATCCATCCTATCTGTTTGTCCTGTCTCTCCATCTATCTGTCTTCTATGCATACATCCAATTATCTGGCTCTCTGTAACTATGCTATCTATCTATATCTATACCTATCTATCTATTTCTTTAAAGCTACCTCTCATTCTTTATTTTTAAACAGGGAAAAGTGGAGAGAAGCACTTTTTTATCTCCTCTTCTTTTGCTGAACACATCTACCTCACTAACTTTAAATTTGTTCCCCCTTTTTGGTTCCAGTGGGCCTGAAAATTAGAGAGTAGATCAAATATTGGTTCTGAGAACTAGTGTTAACATTGATGACAGTGACGGATATACAGCTATAAGCATCAATGAATAGACTCCAAAGCTCAGGAATGCTGCAACAGAGGTAATGTCAAGTAAAATCACTTACTATGTTCTTGTCACTGTTCTAAGCACTAACACAGGACAGACTATTTCTTATAATATATTCTTGGGGCTCATAGCTGTCTACTGAATTACATTTTCTGTCTACTGAATTACATTTTGCAGAATCTTGCACATAGTGGGTGCTTGATATATGTAATGAAAGGAAAGCAGAAAGGAAGGAAGGAAGGAAGGAAGAAAAGAAAGAAGGGAGGGAGGAAAGAAGGAAGGAAAAGAGAAGGGAGGAGGGATGATAGGGTTTAGGTATCTTGTCTAGATGGGTCAGAGGTTGTGTTTAGCTAGAATTCAAGATTCCAAGTATTAAATTGTGTATAGTAGGAACAGGATGGATAGCTAAGTAGTACAGCAGGTGGAATTCTGAGCTTGGAGTAAGGAAAACTCATCTTTCTGAGTTCAAATATGTCCTCAGCCATTTATTTTATGTGTCCCTGGGCAAGTCACTCAACCCTGTTTACCTCCGTTTCCCCATCTGTAATGAGCTAGAGAAGGAAATGGCAAACGATTCCAGTATCTTTGTCAATAAAATCCCAAATCCAATCATGACAAGCCAGACATGACTGAAAAATTACTGAACAAAAGGGACAGAACTAAATTTCTTCAATGTAGGGTAGTCCCAAAGGAGAAAACTCCCTATTTCAATGCAGATTTCTTCTTTCTCTGCAATTTGCAATCTTACAAAGTTACTTAGACTACAAAGAGGCTGGGCAAGTTAGACAAGCTAGTTTAAAGTCACACAGCCTTTATGGGTCAGAAATGGGATTTGAATTCAGGTCTTCCTAACTTGAGGCCAGCTCTCTCTCTCTACAGTGTCATGCTGAAGAGTATATATGTGGGACAGTAAATGCTGTAGGACTTCATAGAAGGAAGGCTGCAGTAAGTAGGCAAGGCTACGTGGATCTGGGGGTGAAGGACTAAAGCTGGGCCTTGAAGTAGAGCTAACATTGGGATGGGCACAAGATATTTCAGACAGTTTTCTCTAATTATAAGAGACCATGAAGGCAAAGCCAATTTTAACAATGGAGAAAGGACATGAAATCCCACTTTATTCACCATCCCCCTACCTGTTGTATAACTTTTTACTCCAACATTCTCTGTCAGGGAGCAGCCCAACTTTTAGTCATGCCATATAATGCTATTGGGGAAATGAATTGTTCTCCATGGTACCCCCAGGGACTAGACTGGAAGGAAAACTTCCTTCATATCCTGAAACCTTTCCTGAGTGCCACCAAAGAAGTCAGGACTATTTTTACCTTGTCTTGAGAAAGAAATAAAAAATTAAATGACATATGAGGTAGTCCCTGGTTTCTATCTTTAGCCTGAAGAATGAGGAGGGGAGGCCATTTTTCTTTTTTCAAGTCTCTCCATTTTATTCAATCCAGAAAGTTCATAGGTTCATACATTTAGAGCTAGAAAGGAGCTTAGAGGGTATTATGACCAATATCCTCCCCACCACCCATACACACATTTTATAGATGAAGAAATTGAGACACAGAGTTTAAATGATTTAGTATTAAGAGCCTGAGTTGAAAATTGAACACAGGTCTTTCTCATTCAAGGTCCCTACCTACTTTGCCATGGTGCTTCTCTAGTTTTTACAAAACATTTATCATGTGGGTTTACTTAAAAAAAACCCAACCCTTTATATTCTATTATCAGTTCTAAGATAGAAGAATGGCAGGTGCTAGGCAATGATTTGTGACTTGTCCAGTGATGTGCCTATGTAGAAATATTAATAAATCCTGGAAGTTGAGAACTGGAAAGGTCCATAGTTATCATGAGGGCGATAGGATTTAAATATGGACGGGACCTCAGAGGTTATCTAGTACAATCCTTCATTTTACATATGGGGAAACTGCTCCTTCAAGCAGAGAAATGATTGTTACAAGGTCACACAGATAGAAAATTACCAAGTCGAGACTTGAATCTGAGACTACAAGTTAAGTATTCTCCCCACTCTAGGCTTTCTGGTAGTATACCAATTGGTTGATATGACAAATTAATTTGTGCTAATGATGAACCATTTCTAGGTCTGCTATCTTCTTTCTAATCATCTCATTTATCTTTTAATGAGGGTCAGTCTTCAGTCTCTTTCCCCCTAGGAATGATGCTATTGATGTCAGCTTCAAACACCATGACAGGCTTGCAGAAGGAGGAGGGGTTTTCGCTGTTTTTTTTTTATTTTTTTTTAAATTTTTAGCCAGGAGGTTATTCAGTGACATATCTCAAAGTGCACCATTTGGGTTTACCAATGTAGAGAAGCTATTTTTGGATGGAGGAACAGACTTGGGGAAACCAAGAACACAGTCATTGAGAAAGATTGCTATGAGGTCCAAGACAGAACACAATTTCCAATACCACAGCAGAACTTCAGATCACTGGGAACCACTAGCAGCACATGGACCATTAATGGAATATGTTAAATGTAGGTTTTCTTCTCCCTTTTCCTTTTTCTCTCCTTTCCCCACTCTTCTTCTCTCCCCTCCTCTCATCTCTTTTCCTCTCTTCTTCTCCTCCTCTCCTCTTGTCCCCCTCCCCTTACCTTTTCCCCACTCCTCTCCTCTCCCTTTCTCTCCTATCTTCTCTTCCCCTCCTCTCCTCTCCCTTTCTCTCCTTTCTTCTCTTCCCCTCCTCTCCTCTCCCCTTCCCTCCTATCTTCTCTTCCCCCCTCCTCCCCTTATCTCCCTTCCTCCTCTCCTTTTGTTTTCTTTTCAGTGTTTCTTCTTCTATCTCTATCTCTCTTGTCTCTATCACCTCTCACTATGTCTAGAAAAGAATTCAACTCTTTTTCTGAAAAGCGACAGAGGCCCAAAAGAATTAGGCTCCATAGTCAATGGTCTCAGAAAGTGAATTTACCTCTCTATAAAATGAGATGATGGGGGCAGCTGGGTGGCTCAGTGGATTGAGAGTCAGACTCAGAGATGGGAGGTCCTGGGTTCAAATCTGACATCAGACACTCCCTAGCTGTGTGATCCTGGGCAAGTCACTTAATCCCGATTGCCTAGCCCTTACTGCTCTTCTGCCTTGGAACCAATTGGTTCCAAGACAGAAGGTAAGGGTTCAAAAAAAAAAGAGAGATGATAATGGCCATCTATCTACCATTGGTTGGAGGACCAAATAAAACTCCGTATGCAAAAGCACTTTGTAGATAGCCCCAGTGCAAGAGGAGATTTACTCCATTGCTATAATTATCAGGGAATAGGTGAGGAAGTGTGGCCTTTTGTCCTTCTTTGTACCTCCAGCACAGTCTGGGCAAATAATGGGCATTTAGTAAATGCTTATTGCCTGATTGAGTGACAGACTGAATGGATTGCAATACCAAGCAATTCTACTTTGGGAAAGCAAACTTAAACCCATATTCTGTTCAGAGTAGCTCAGAATCCCTTCCAATAAGAATGATGACTTTATAATCAGGAAAATATTTAGTCAAATAAAATATATTTAAAAATAATAACGAGGCTTTCTTTTTCCTTTCAGCCTGAGGAGATAGAATGCTCCATGAGGTAGTAGTATCATCATTTATGGTATTCAAGTCCTGGTACCCAGATGTGCAGCCTGAAAACCTCAAACCTTAGGATGTCACCTTCCTTTGCATCAGTGGAAGACTTAGCTTTGCCATTTTTAATGAAATAATCTGTGACTTGCACATGTAACTTCATGTTTATTTGAAACAAACAAAAAACACAAAGCTAATTTAACAGATTTTCCTTACACCCCCTCCTATTTGATTTTCATTTGCCTTGAAATAGCATTCAACCTCAGTATTGCGTCAGGGTATCCCAGTCTTATCAGATTAAGGCAGAACATTTGTTTGTATACAATGGGGTCACATTTTCCAAAACATATCCAACATGTGTGTTAGTTTGATAACATTTTATCCTCCTTTCTCCCACTGTAATTCCCTGGGGACTTTTAACCTTTGAGCAGGAGATTTCCATCTTCATAAAAACGGAAAGTTCCTAAATCTACTCTTATCAATCCATCTCTCTACTTGAATATACCCTTCAGTGGGTTTTCCCTTAGTCTTGCCAAAATGAGGCTTACAAGTGCATTGCAACCTTAAAAAAATGAAACAAAAGAACACCCTTATCTTCCAGTTTTAGAATCAAGACTGTGTATTGGTTCCAAGGCAAAAGAGTGGTAAGAGCAAAGCTAAATGACTTGCCTGGGGTAACATAGCTAGAAAGTGTCTGAGGTCACATTTGAATCCAGAACTTCCCATCTCTAGTCCTGGCTTTCAATTCACTGAGCCACCCAGCTGTCCCCCAACTTTATTTAAAAAAAAAAGACATATGCAATGACTTAGTAGAGGACATCAGAGAGATTGTTAACCATGATGTGCCTACTATCCTTATATTCTACTGAAACTGAACTCTCAAAGGATATAAACAATGATTGGCAAACCCAGTGACTTCTTTTCAACTCTCATTTTTAAACCTCTTCTAAATGTGCAGACTGAATGTAACTTTGCTACAGAGAGCTTGTGTGGGTAGTAGGGGAGAATTGTTCCTCTAGCTCAGTGGCTGCTGACTTTTTATGGTTCTCTACTGGTAGTCATTGCTACACAACACAACTATCTTCTGGGGTACCATATAGATACCCTATAAACAAAGCTCCCTCTCCTGGAATCCACCTTCCTCTTTAATCACTATAGAAGCAAGGGATACAGACTTAGAAGAATGTATCACCTTTCGCAGTGTAATTTTATCTATGGATGCTCTAAGATTATTCCTTTTCTAGTTCTTTCCATGACTCCTCTTCTTAGGCATGTCTCCAAACTATGGTCATTCTGTGTTGTCTTAATGCCCTTTCCTTTTAAAAATTCACCCACTTCCATGGTTTCATCCAGAAATTCAGTGAGAATTATCCCTAGATTTACATTTTTGGCCATGACCTCTCTTTCAAGTACTAGCCTTGTATATCCAGGGATGTGCTAGATATTTTCACTTGGAACATGTTTCTCCATTACTTCTACTTTTGGAAAGTGAATTTAATCCATCTTCTATGCAGAGAGTAGTTCAGAATTCCTTCCAATGAGGAAACAAATCACCTTGTCATTAGGAAATAATTAATATAAATTTAAATGATTTTTAAAAATGAATAGCCTCAACATGTCTAACACTCAGGTCACCATCTTTCCTCTCAACTGACTTCTTCAGGCTTCAAAAGAAATGTCAAAAAAACATAATTGGGGTAGCTAGGTGACTCAATAAGATAGAAAACCAGGCCTGGAAACAAGAGTTAAAATCTGGCCTTAGAGACTTCCTAGCTGTGTGACCCTGGGCAAATCACTTAGCCCCAATTGCCTAGCCTTTACTGTTCTGCCTTTGAGCCATTGTTTTTTTTTTTAGCCATTGGTTTTAAGACAAAAGGTAATGGTTTAAAAAAAAACACCATTATTTCTTCAATCACCTTGCTTCTGAACTTCAAGATTTTTTTCTCCCCTTCCCTTGTTCCCCATAACCAATTAATCACTATTATATCAATTCTTCTTTTATAACATCCCTCTTCCTTTTTATTATTACAGGTGGTATTCTAGTTCAGACCATTCTCACTCTTTGTAACTTAGGATGCAATAGCTTCCTAATTCCTATCTCTTCTCCCTTCAAATCCTTCCTGCATATTGCTCTATAGGTTAAACTTTCTAAAATACCATCTTTAAAAAACACTCTCAAAAACCTTCAATGACTCCCCAGTACCTAATGTATAAAATCTAGTTTAGTATTTAAGGTATCCTTTTCCAGTTGGATCTCCTATTTCTTTCTTGTATACAGCTCCAGCCAAATTTTTCTACAAAATGAGGTGCAGTCATAAGATGAGGTATAGAAGAAAGTCTAGACTTCAAATCAGAAGACACTGGCCTAAGTCCCTGCTTTGACACTAACTGTTCAACCCTGTACATGTTATTTGACCTCTCTGGACCTCTTTTTTCATCTGGAAAATGAAAGAATTAGAGCAGATGATGATGTGTAAGTGCTCTTTTAGATCTGAAGGTCTATGATTCTATACCTTTTGAATACCTCTGCATGGAGTTTTACAAATAGTAGGCACTCAGTAAGTGCTTCTTATCTCCAATGTTCTTTGCAGGACCAAGTCAGCACAAAAGTAAATCAAGTGATGAACTGCCATTTAGCTATAGAATTTTAGCTGTGCTCAAATTTATACCACCAGCATTATTTTCAATAAAAAAATGCTTCCATCAACATATATTGCTTCTAGATTTAGAAGATAAATGATAGGATCATAGATTTGTAGCTGGAAGATATCTCGGAGATCATCTGGTCCCATCTTTTCATTTTGCAGAAAAGAAAACTAAGACCCTGAAAAAGTAATGACCTGTCCAAGGTCACAAAGGCAGTTGCTTAGAAGGGCTTAGATTTTAACTCAGGCCCTCTGACTTAAGCGCCAACACTTTTCCAACATTACTCCATTGCTTCTCATAGATTAAGTCTCCCCTTACCCCAGGAAATGGGAAGTAAAGATGTTAAAGGCGACCTTGAGTTTAATTTGTTATACGAGAATCATTTGGCACTCTTTGATCATATCCTGTTTACAGAGAACATTTAATCTGATTTCGTAAAAATCTGCAAGCAACAGGGATCCAAAGCGACAAGGATGAAGTCAGTGCAGGACACAGGGCTCTCTTTCCTTTTAAAAAGCTACCAACAGAACTAGTCCTGGGTGGGGCTGAAAAGGCTTTTTCCTTCTTAGCCTATCTTCCACCAACTAGCTCTTGCCAAAATTTGCAACTGCTATTTTGGTGGCTCATGGTAAAATGATTGAGAAGGTGATCCAGGGTGCTTCACAGTCCATTGGACAGTATTGAGTGGACACATCCACATCAAAAAGAAATTAGGGTTTATTTCAAATAAATGCCTTTGAAAGAAGACCCCTTTTTCTCAAGGCTCTTTTAATCCCATAGAAAATGGCAAAATCTGTCTGACATTTTTTATTCTTCCTAGATCTTTGTAGTAGACTGTGAATCTTGTCTACTGTGATTCCTCCATCCCTAAGCCAAAGAAGAAGAGGCTTAATTATCTAAATATCTGCTGCCCATCTATTTAACTGGGCTCCTGAGTTTACTTCTCAAAATGGTATCTTAAAAGTCATTGACAGAAAGTGATGACTATAATGAATAAAACCCTGCAGAATTTGGAGTGAGAGCTCATGGTTTAAGTCTTATGTCTGTCACTTATGAGTTTCATGAACACAAACAAGTCATCTCACATCTCTGAAACTTGGTTTCTTTATCTGTAAAATAGGGCTGATAAAACTTGTAGTTTCTATCCCATAAGGTTGTTGTGTAAGAAAGGGCTCTGTAAACTTTAAAATTCTTTGTACACATGAGCTATTGCTAATCATAATTACAAAATGATAATCAATGTGGGTTATTATCAGTAATGATAATGGTATCTCTCATTTCAAGATTAAGAGTTATAGTCTTCAAGGAGAATCAAGGAAAGAAAGCCACTTACATAACTCGTGTTTAGTGCATATTACTGGATAGAAGTGTGTAAAGTACAGGGTGGGGAGGGGGGCACATAGCCTGGCTTAATGGTTAGAGAGTCAAAGTCAAGAAGACCCGGGTACAACTTCCATATCTGTCATATTGGAATGATGAAACTATAAACACCCACGGTGTGCTCAGTTTAATGATAAGTATTGAGAAGGATATGAAAATAATTCGTGTGTGTGTGTGTGTGTGTGTGTGTGTGTGTGTGTGTGTACATCTATCTATCTATCTGAATGATACAGGATCTAGAGTTGGAAAAGACCTTCAAGGTCATCTAGTAACTAACACAAGTGATAGGATTTAAACCCAAGTCATCTGAATTCAAGTTCAGAATTTCTTCAAAGGATTTAGTCAAGTCTTAGAAAGAACCAGAAAATATGAGCAAAAAAGAATAATGTGAAGTCATATTCCACCAGAGGCAATTGTCACAAGTTTCCAAAAACTTTTGTCCTTTTCTCAATGCAATCTACACATGCCTTCTCCATTTAGTTAAAGGTGAATAGCTCCAGTCTGCATTTGACATTTTAGACCCACCATTTTTCTTGGATAGAACTTTCATCCCATGTCTCATCCTTTACTCCAGGACTGAATTGAGGAACTGAATTGAGGCAAGAAAGATTCAGTTTGGTCCTTCCGTTTCTGAAAATACTTTGTTTTTCAATCTTTGATCTTTTTTGTCAATTGATTAAATTATAAATATAGATTTTTATAGTTAGAAGGGAAATGGAATGACAGATCATCAATTCTATTCCTGATACATCTAAGCCTCCTATAGTACAATGTCTCCCATAGGTTTTTTTAATTTGTTTTTTAGTTACATTAAAGTTCCTAGTTCTCTCCCTCTTCTCCTTTCCTCCCCACACTAGAGATGGCATCATTTTCAAAAAGATATATGTATATATAAAACTAAGTCTTGCTTCTTTTTGCTTTTCAGTTCTTTCACTGGAGATGGACATTCACAAGATATTCTTCAAACAATATTTGTTGCTGTATAGAACGTTCTTTTGGTTGTGCTCATTTCACTCTTCATAATTTCATGTAGGTCTTTCCATTAAAAAATATTAACCTGGGGGCAGCTGGGTAGCTCAGTGGATTGAGAGCCAGGCCTAGAGACGGGAGGTCCTAGGTCCAAATCTTACCTCTATGTATCCCTGGGCAAGTCACTTGACCCCCATTGCCTACCCTTACCACTCTTCTGCCTTGGAGCCAATACACAGTATTGACTCCAAGCCAGAAGGTAAGGGCTTAAAAAAAATTAACCTGCTTGTCATTTCTTAGAATGCAGTAATATTCCATTGCAATCACATGCCACAACTTGTTCGGCCATTCCCCAGTTGATAGGAATTCCCTCAGTTTCCAGTTCTTTATTACATAAAGAGAGCTGCTATAAATGTTTTAGAACATATAGGTTCTTTTCATTTTTCCCTGATCACCTTAGGAAATAAAAAATGGTATTGCTAGATCAAAGCAAAGAATATGGTATGTCTCAGATTTATAGGTAGGAGAAGAATTTATGAAGAAAGAAGAGATAGAAAGCTTTCTGAGATGTAAAATGAATAATTTTGATTACATTAATTTAAAAAGGATTTGTGCAAATAAAACGAATATAACCAAGATTAGAAGGTAAGCAGAAAATTGGGTGGGGACTATATTATAAAACAGTTTCTTGAATAGAGGTTGCATATCAAAAACACAGAGAACTTTATCAGTTTTTTTAAGAATATGAGCCATTTCCCAATTGCAAATACTTTCAAAGTCTTCCCCTCTGCAACCCAGCTAGAAGCATGGTTGTTAGAGACTAACCTGCTGAGAAATCCTCAACCCTCAATTGGGGTGGTACAACAGAAATATCACTGGTTCCAGAATCAGATAATCTTAATTCAAATCTTATCCCCACAACTTGTAACTTGGGTGATCTTGGTCCTCACTAATCTCCTAGACCTTAGTTTCCTCATCTGTAAAATGAGAGGAAGATTTAGACTAGATTTACTCTTGACATCTCTCCTGACTCTAGGTCTATGACACTATGATGAAATTCCTTTCATTACCTAATCACCTGTGACTACTTAGTCAGTCCAAAGAAAACCTTAAATGACTAATTCGCCACAAGTATAGTCTCACAGACAGGAAATGCAGTACACTCCAGACCTATGATTTCATCGGTATAGGGATTTCCTAGTGTTGAAACTGCAGATGAGCAAACTTGATTATAACTAATAGTTCAAGAGAGCAGCTTAAGACACCTCCGCCTTAGTGATTTGCCCATGGTCTCACATCTATCATGAGTCTAAGGTAAGATTTGAACTCTTAACTCCAGGCCCATGAATCTATCCACTGAATAGTGCTGCTTGCCATAGAGTATGTGGTGTATTAGGTTCAAATCAACTCCTCCCAGAGAGGTCATAACAAAATTAATTAATAAAAGAAAACAAATCAAAGGGGAATCGCTTCTAAAACAAGTGGCTCTTTTTGTCATCTTTATGCTGAAAACCTCTACTTATTATTTACAAGCTGTGTGATCACAGGGAAATCACTTTCCTCTCTTAATCTCAGTTTCCTCCATAAAATGAAGGAGTTTTATTACATAATATCCCTTCTAGGGGAAGCTACCAGTAGCACAGTGGAGAGAGAGCTGGGTGTGGAGTTGGGAGAATCTGGGTTCAAATCTGGTCTCAGATTCTTTCTAGCTGTGGGATTCTGGGCAAGTCACTTAACCCCATTTGCCTAGCATTTGTACTAAGACAGAAAGTAATGATTAAAACAACAACAGCAACAAAACAAAAATAAATGAATAATATCCCTTTTAGCTGTACATCTTATGATCTACTGGTCTAACGATTCCTCTTAGGCTCTCTCGAGAAGAAAAAGACAAATAACAGGGATTCTCCTTACCTGTCCAACACTGTCTCTGGGACAAATGAATTTCTTAATCTTCACTGGTGTTGTCAGAAGTGCGAATTTCGGTTAAGATGTCATTTGTTTTGCTTCCTCATCAGAGGAGATCATTGGCAGTGGGAATACTTTGTAGGAGTCATGGCTGCAACTTTCAGCAGTAAAAATTTCTCCAGCAAAAGACCAGTTTCAAACTGGATGTCTCCCCTGGCTGTGCAGCCGGCTCTCCAAGCTTTCACAGAGCTATGGAAGAGAGCTCAGGAGCTGTCTGGAAAACAAGAAGCCATTTCCTGGCCCCCTTCTCCGGATGGTGTATGCAATTTCCCTCACGCCTATGGGAAGTCCTTCAGTTTCTTCTTATCTGCAAAACTTCTTCCACTGAGGGGTTCAACTTGTTCGGCCGATATCCCTAGTCTTTACTCTTCCTCTCTCGAAGTAAAAATGTCTAAAGAATAAAATCCAGACCAACCAAAAGAGGGCTGGGCTATGGCTCAATGGAGGATGCTTAGAGTCAAGTGATGCCTCCTAACTTTGACTCGGATTTCCAGGAGGTAGAAAGAGGAAAAAACAATGAGAAAGCAAAGCTGGCTGGCTGCCCTGTGCTCACATAAACTTTTTTACTGTGCAAGTCACACAGAATAGCAAGATAGATGAGGAAATGCTCAGAAATCATTTAGTCCTGCTCCCTTTCTCTAGGTAGAGTGACCACTATACTATTGCAGAAGAAAAGGGTTTTTTATTTGAGGTCTGCAGGGAAAAGACTAGAAATTGCCTGAGATCTCAAAAGACCAATTAATTACTCACCACTGATATTTAATGATGAGAAGGTTCTATGGTAAAAAGTTAGTAAATTTCCATTAATTTGTGTACTTTTTGTTGAATATAGAAGTTGAGTCTAAATCAGTGAGGGGCAAACTTTGGCCCGTGGGCCAGATGTGGCCCTTCTTCTTCATAATCTTTAAGTCATTAATAGGGCTTAGTATCACAAAAAAATATGAGAATTTTGTAAAATGTATCATTGTTATTTTTTAATAAATTATATTGGTCTGCCTAAAGTTTTTTTCCTTTTCTTTGGCCCCCTCTTTAAAAAGTTTGCCCATCACTGGTCTAAATCATCAAACCAACCTTATTTGATAGATGAGAAATCCAAGATCCAGAGTTATGAGGTCACTTGTCCAAGATCATGGCCAAGTTACTTTCTGGGGCATTAGTTTGTAGAATGAGAGATGATTTCAGAAGTGAAAATGTTACTGACCCCAAGAATGTATATTTAGAGAGGCAGAGAAATGTCATCTTTCAACTACAAAGTTCTAGAATTTCAAAAAGCAAAGAGATCTTAGAGGTTGTCTGATCCAACTTCCTCATTTTATGGAGAAGGAAGCTAAAGCCAAGAGGGAGAAAGTGACTTATCCAAAGCAATACCCATTAAGGCTGCGTTAGGGTCTAGAAAAGAACCAGGGCTATGGTAGTAATTTTTTTATGTCAATATAATTTTTTTTAAACCCTTGTACTTCAGTGTATTGTCTCATAGGTGGAGGAGTGGTAAGGGTGGGCAATGGGGGTCAAGTGACTTGCCCAGGGTCACACAGCTGGGAAGTGGCTGAGGCCGGGTTTGAACCTAGGACCTCCTGTCTCTAGGCCTGACTCTCACTCCACTGAGCTACCCAGCTGCCCTCAATATAATTTTTAATAATTTTCTGATTTTGTGATATATATTCTCTTCCTCCATCCCCAAGATGGTAGGCTATATGATAAAGGTTATACAGGTGCTAAATACAAATGTTCATATTTGTTATATTGGGGAAGAAAGCACATGTTGCTTATGTAAGAAAAAAAAACTCATGAAAGAAAGAGAAGAATGGCATGCTTCAATCTGCATTCAGACTCCATCAATTCCTTCTTTAGTAGATCGAATCTCTTGGAGTTGTTGTGCATCTTTGCATTGCTGATATTAAAGTTATTCATAGTGTATCATTGCATATTATTGCTTTTACTGTATTCTCTTGGTTCTTCTTGCTTCACTTTGCATCATTTTATACAAGTTTTTCCAGGATTTTTCATGCTTGTCCTATTTGTCATTTTTTATAGCACAATACTATGCTATTATAATCATATACCACAGCTTGTCCAACCATTCCCTGCTGGTAAATGTTTAACAGCTAGCTCTTGGGGACAGAGGGAAGGGGAATGTACACCAGACACATTTTAAGTTTAATCTGCCATTAACATTTCCTCTGTCACTTTTTTCTTTTTAAATACCTATCTTCTGTCTTAGAATTGACACAAAGTATTGGTTCCAAGGCAGAAGAGGGATAAGGGATAGGTATCTGGGGTAAAATGACTTGCTTGGGTCACACAGCTAGAAATGTTTTTCTCAGGTTAGATTTGAATCCAGGATCGCCTGTCTCCAGACCTGGTTTTCTTATTCACTAAGCTGTATAACTGCCTCTTATCACTTTCTTATGTCTAGGAAATGAACAAAACAATAAATTCAGCCCTTCTTTATAGTGTTTGCCAATTTTTGAGGTGTAAATGTTCACCCTGCATATTTAACAACTGAAAGGCAGTATGAGCTGACTCCAGCATTTCTCTGATTTCTTAATTCCTAGTTCAATGTTTCTTGGATGACACCACAGAATTATATTTGTACATATATCCTTCATTAGGTTTCCCCATCTCTTGAATCAACTTGCTTAATATCTCCCTCCCCAATAACAACAACAACAAAATAGCAATGAAAATTTATGGTCTATAAATATAGTAAATATATTATAAATAAATACAATAGTAAATAACCCTTCTGGACTTAGGGACAGAAGACCTAGATTTGAAGCTTGCTCCTGACACAGTCACAAACTAGCAGCAGGGCAATGAGCCTTTACGGCTCTTAGTTTTAGTTTTCAGATCTCTAAAATAGGGATGATTATACCTTGGCACAATGAAAAGACTATTTCTTGTCTGGGAATCAAAAGACCTGAATCTGAAACCCCAGTTCCAATCCAGCAAGCATTTACTAAGCAGTTACTTGTGCACATAACATTGGACTAAATGTTGAGCCTAAAAGGATGAAAGAAAAAACTGACCCTGCCCTCAAGAAGTTAACATTCTTCTTGGATGATAAGACACTTAGGCAAATAACAAAACATAATGTCAGTCAAGGAGGAGAAATCAGGAAAGAACTGTAGGAGAGGACATGAGTTGAAATTTGAAGGAAGCTGGAAGAGTCTAAGAAAGGAAAGGAAGAGGAGGAGGAGGATAAACAGTGTAGACTCCCTTTTCTTATGACCTAGGTTAATCATCCTAGCCAAGTTGCTTAACCTCTCTGTATTTCCCATCTGTAAAATGGGGGTATTAATATTAGCATCTCCCTACTTTAAAGGACTCCTGAGGAAAATATTTTATCATTCTTAAAGAATTTTAAGAAGCTAATTAGTAAGGTTGGGTAGGTTAAATCAGCACTAAGACTTTTAGGCACCCTATATAAATGAGAATTATTATTATGTGAATACTTGAAAAATTTGTGAATTGTGCAGTTTAGGGAACTTCCTCTACCAAGTTTGTGACTTAAGAGGAGAGGAATCCTAGGGACAATGTAAGTGACCTGTGCAGGGTCACACAATGATTGGATCTGGTGAGGTCTTCTTGACTTCAAGGCCAAAATTCTATCCACTAGACAACGGCTTCCTTTATAAATGCCTAGACTCAATGGTAATTCTTATCATGAGAAATCAAGTTCTTTATTACAATGACTTACTGTAAATATTGATCTCTATTGCCAGTCACTATTAAAATACATTGAGACACATTGAAAGGCACTGACTGAGCTGCTTAAGGGCTGGAACTGTGTTGGGTTTTTTCCATTCTTTTTTTCCCCTAACACAGTACCTGGAAAATTATGATGCTTAATACACACTTTGTTGTTGTTTATGTTCAGTTGCGTTCAACTCTTTCTGTCCCCATTTGGAGTTTTCTTGGAAAAGATACTGAATTGGTTTGCCTTTTCTTTCTTCAGCTCATTTTATAGATTAGGAAACTAAAACAAAGAGGATGAAGTGACTTGTTCAGGGTCACACATTTTTTTTTTTATCTGAGGTCGGATTTGAATTCAGAAAGATATCTTCCTGATACCCAGAGCCATGCATTATTCATTGCACCATCTACCTGTGCCCTGGAAAGAGGCCTTAGTGATTTTCTGATCCAATTTCCTCATTTTACACTAAGTCCCAGAACCAGAGAAGTGATGTCCTGAAGTCACACTAGCCTGAGTGGTAGAACTGTGGCTCGTTGCTGGATCTTTTGCCTCTGGGTCCCAGGGTTCTCTCTACTACACTCTTCTACCTTTCTTGGTATTCTTAATCTTTTCTTCCTCAATGTCTGTTGAATATTAGATCAAAATTAATTATAAAAACAAGTATTACTATGTGTAACCTTGCTTGGAAGGGGTAGGAGTGAGGAGAGAATTTGGAATACAAATTTTAAGAAAACTGACGTTAAAATTGTTAATACATGTAATTAGGAAAAAATATCATCAGGGGAAAAAATGGGTCAAACCTACATCGATATGAAAGACAATATTATAGCCCATGATGGATGTCCACAAAAAGTGTATAGCCCTTTAAAAAGGCCACATCTTTAATCCTCCCAAATCTCTGCATAACCAGTAAGCCAGCCTGGCCTGGAGGAGCACATGGATGGTTGCTGATAACCTTTATGGCACAAAGATCCTTGGCCAACTCTATTTTGATGTTGCCATATTGAGGCCCAGAAAGCTCTCGTCTGGCACTGACCTAACTTTACACGAGGAAGGAACCAGAAAATAATTCAGCAGTTTTTACAGTATCCAGTCTTGTTCTTATCTTTCATGTGTATATCTTGGCAAAAGCCTCTGTTAATGGGAATCAGTCATATTTCTGTGCAGCTACAGAAGCCTGGGTTTGACTTGGACACACCGTTCCTGGACCAATGCCATTGATACGGGCTCCACATTGTTCTGAGCATGTACATGTTTCTCTGGAACTTTTGTCTATATTGCTTTATTTCATTTTATTCTCTTTCATTTTCAGAAGATCATAGGGATAGAACTAGAAGAGACCTGGAAAACCATCTAGTTCAACCCCCTCACTTTACATAAGAAGAAACGAAGGTTATTCCTTTTCTTCTCTTCCCTTCCCTTCCCTTTCTTCTCTTTTATTCTGTTCTTTTTTTATTCTCCCCTCTCCATTTCATTTTCTTTTTTTCTTCTTTCCTTTAATCCCTTGCCCTCCCCTTTCCTTCCCTCCCCCTCTCCAAACTTAGATCATTCATAGGATAACAGATCTATGGCTGGAAGAGCCTTTGTTATCAAATTGAATCCTTTTATTTTACACATAAGGAAGTTGAAGCTAAGAAAGATAAAATTATTCGTCCAAGTGGTAAAGCAGGGATTTGAATCAAAGGTTCTAAGTCCAGAACCTTTTTCACTGTATTAATTCTGTTTTTCCAGTGTAACTGGAATGTGAAGATAACCTCTACCATTATCCCCTTCCCCTCTTCTGCACAGTAGTGTCTATATGTGCAGGATGTAGAGATATACATACATGCACATTCACAAGAAGGTGGAGGAGGGAGGAACTTAAGACTCTGTACCTGTTAGAAGTCCAAAGTATGACCAATTATGGCCCATATGCACTATACTTCTAATCCCACCATTTCTGTCTTTCCCCTATATTTATAGTAGAAAGAATCCAAAAGTTGGAGTCAGAGGATTTGTTTCTCATTCTTCCTTTTAATCTATGTCAAGTGGGAAAGGATGCCTGAGGAAGTGAAAATCTTCAATTTCATCATGGGGACTCCTGGATTTAGGAGGGGATATGTTTTTGAAATTTGGCTTTTTTTAGAATCATGGGATCATAAAATCACAGAACTTTAGAGTGGGAGAGGGAGTTCCTACCTGAAGGGGCTGCTGCTTTAGTCTTTTTGACTACTTTTTGTCACTCTGGAAGTAGCACTCAACCTAGTCCCTGACTATAATCATCATGTCCCAGATTACTTAAAAAAATAAAAATAGCTGGCATTTGTAGGCTTTAAAAAACTTGCAAAGCGCTTTCTATATGTTATCCCATCTGATTGCCTCAACAACCCAGAGAAGAAGTTGTTCTTATTGTTTTTCCACCATTTTACAGGTAGAGAAACTGAGGCTAAGAGATTAAAGTGACTAACCCAGTATCACAAAGCAAGTATTTAAGGCAGGATTTGAATCCAAGTCTTCCCTGACTCAAAGTCCAACACTATTTATTGTGATACCTAGATGATAAGACTAGAAGCCAAGGAAGGAAGCAGGTATCTGCCACTAGAAACCATAGTTCTTTTTTTTTTTTTTAAACCCTTACCTTCTGTCTCAGAGTCAATACTGTGTATTGGCTCCAAGGCAGCAGAGTGGTAAGGGTAGGCAATGGGGGTTAAGTGACTTCCCCAGGGTCACACAGCTGGGAAGTGTCTGAGGCCAGATTTGAACCTAGGACCTCCCATCTCTAGGTCTGGTTCTCAATCCACTGAGCTACCCAGCTGCCCCCAGAAACCATAGTTCTTAAAGACAAGAAAAGCCTCATCCACCTCAGCAGGGCTCTGGATCCTGGATAGCCTCACCATAGAGAAAGTATTGCTGGCACAGACTATTCCTGAGCATGCTGTTACACAAGCCTGTCCTTATATCATGTTCCCCCCTAACTTCTCAATAACTTCACACTACTAGTAAGTGTCTAAGGCTAGATTTGAACTCAGAAAGATGAGGCTTCCTGACTCCAGACCCAGAGCTTTATCCATTGCTTCACCTAGCTTTGATGCTCCACATTCTGAATCTTCATATGATTCAGATCCTACTAGATCTTTTCAGTACTGAGAATAATGTCACCCAAATGTGTCAACTTTGACTTGGTTGCTTTATTAAGAAAACAGGGCTTAATGGGAAAACGGACTAGCTTTGAGTCTCACAGGATGTAAAGAAAAACTTGACCTAAAAGAGCTAAAAACATTGAAGTGGTCCATGGGTCATGGAAAGGGAAAGTGGGGAAAATCTATCATAAAAGTCTTTCATAATAGAAAACTTTAGAGACTCAGGAGCTTCTAGACTGGCTGGTAGAGCCCCTTCATTTACTTACAGATGAGTTTCATATGTGATAATTAGCAGGCATTAGTAGTGGACAGAATCCCTAATGGACCCTTTCTAGCCTCAAATATAGGAGCCTATCAACCAAGATCTCTAAAACTTAGTTTCCTCATCTATAAAATAAGGAGAAAAATACTTATACAGTACTACCTGCTTGGGCAGCTAGGTGACACAGTGAAAAGAATTGCTAGGTCTGGAGTCAGGAAGACTCATCTTTTCTGAGTTCAAATCTGGTCTCAGACACTTATTAGTTGGGTGATCCTGGGCAAGTCACTTCATCCTGTTTGCCTCAGTTTCCTCATCTATAAAATGAGCTGGAAAAGGAAGCCTCTCCAGGATCTTTGCCAAGAAAGCACCAAATAAGATCATGAAGAGTCAGACACAACTGAAAAATGACCTAAGTACAATATGCCCAGTTAAGTGCTATGTGAACATAAAAGTATCTGACTTCATTACCCTATTTGGGAATTTATTGGAAAAGATTCTAGAGTGGTTTGCCACTTCCTTTTCCAGCTCACTTTACTGATGAGGAAATGGAGACAAAGAGGATTTAATAATTTGCCCAGAGTCATGCAGCTAGTATGAATAGAGCACTGGACTTGGGGTCAGCAAGGCTTAGGTTTGAAACTTGGTTCCAGCATTTACAAGAAAGACCAAGGGCAAGTCACTTAATCTCTGTGTCTCACTTTTCCCATCTTTGAAATGGGGATAATAATTACACCTATCTCACAAGGGTAGCAGTGAGGCTCTAATGATATAACAGGGGGTGACGCTCTTTGAAAATCTTAAAGTGCTCGATGCATGTAAGCAATTATTAACTGAGCTCAGAAAGTATTTATTGTTGGGTTAATTAATAAATCAATAGGATTTTTTTTACAATGTGCCAGATAGTTTGTTAGCCCCTCGGGAGACAATGAACTCAATTTAGGAGATTGAAGGATTTCTAGAAGTCTGGAGCAGAAAAATCTTGATTGCTTTAGATATCGTCCCTTTTCAAGCCTGAGTTCCTTTAGACAAACTCTCTCTTATTTATTGATACCACCCCTCCACTGGGCTGGATTTGAATGGAATCCTCAGGTCAGCAGGGCACCATGTTGGGCGGTGAAGGACTGTAGCTTCCTTTATAATAGCCTACACCCATAAGATACTTTAGTCATTGCTCCCTCTCAACAAGTCAACAAATAACAAACATTCCCATCACAGCTACATGTTCAAGGAGCAAACTCTCCCTTCCGCCTCCTTCTTTTTCTTCCCTCCCCCACCCATTCCTTGATGTCTCCTACTCTGCCAGATGGAATGGCATCATGTGCTATGATGGGAAAAACTTCAGTTAGCTCCTCAGTCAGGAACAAACAGAAACCAGGACATGAGGTGAACCATGGGGCTAGAGAATGGGAGGGAGGAAGAATGGAGAATTGGAAGAAACTGGAAAGAAGACCAGGATTAAGCTTGCTTTATAGGGATGAGGATTTCTTAAACCACCTAAATCAGATCAATCCCACAGAGATTTTGCTCCCTCGGTGATTTTCTGTCTTTATGTATCTTCAACCTCCATTTCAACATAACACATTTCTACTCAGCCTCTGGATACGGTTAAACAAACAAATTTAAGAAAAAAAGTCCTTTCCAGGATACCTGGTCAGGCTTACAATCTCTAGCTTTCTTCTCCTCTACCATCACATCTCTACAAAGAATAATCTATACCGTTTGGCTTCATTTCACCTATATCTGCTTACTCCTCAATCCTCTGCTCCTTGGCTTCCAAATAAACCTAAATCTAGATCTGAAAAGGACTCAGGAAGTTGTTTATCATGTTCCAGAAAAGAAAACTAAAGGCTAGAGAAATGGAGTGAATTGTTCAAGTAACCCAGACTATAGGCAATAGAATTTAGTTCCCAATCCTTGGGAGGATGTTGTTGTTTGGTTGTTTTTTAATTGAGTCCAACTCTGTGTAACCCTATTGGGGTTTTTCTTGGTAGAGATACTGAAGTGGTTTGTCATTTCCTTCTCCAGGTTATTTTACAGTTTAGGAAACTGAGGCAAGTGGGGTTAAGTGACTTGTTCAGTATCACATTAAGTAGCTGAGGTCAGATTTGAACTCAGGAAGATGAGTCTTCCTGATTCCTGGCCTGCCACTCTATTATGCCACCTAACTCCTTTGAGAGAATCATACAGGGCAAAGAGTATTGGCTGTGAGTCAAAGGCACTGGATTCAAATCCTGCCTATGATGGTCCCCTCTTATGTAACCTTGGGCATGTCATTTAATTTCCTTGAGCCTCAATTTTCTCATTAAATAATAAGTGGGTGAGATATAATAAGTGAATAATATATATACAGATACATAATAAGTGAATAATAAGATAAATAATAAATGAAATAGATGATTTAGAGTGATAATGCTTTGAATGCAAATGCAATATTCCTTTCACTATACCACAAAGTTTTATCCAAATGATAAGGAAGGAGGTAAGAGAAGGAAGGGGGGGTTGTGGGAAACACTGAAAACAAACTGCTTCACATTTTTTACCTAGTATGAACCTTGAAAACACACACCAATCAGCTTATCGATGGGTAGATTCTAGGTAATATTTCCCAGAACCCCTTGTATTAGATTGTTTAGTCAGAGAATATATTGATCCCTCTCACTTTTGGGTAGATTATGAATTAGACTCTCAACTGGCACCTCATAATTTAAAAACAGGACTATTATTACTGATATTTGTGGTATGGTGGAGAACAAGGTCAATTTGGAATCAAGAGTCTTGGGTTAGAATTCTGGCTTTGCTGTTTACTGTGTTAGTGGAGGAGCTAGGCTAAGGCTCAGATTTCCACATTCCCAATCCAGTTTCTATGATGCTGACCTATTGATATCATATCTTCATCATCACCACCACCACCACCATCATCATTATTACTATCATCACCATTACCATCATCATCACCATTACTATCATCATTATCATCTCACAGAATTCAGAGATTCTGGCTGGTTCTCTGTTATGCATTATTTGGGGCAGCAGAGTCAGAGAGTTAAGGTCAGATTTTTGTATCATCATCACTATACACACACACACACACACACACACAAACACACATTCATAGATTCTAGCTTTGTTGTTTAGTTGTGTCTAACTCTTTGTGATGCCATTTGGGGTTCTCTTGGCAAAGATATTGGACTGGTTTGTCATTTCCTTCTCCAGCTCATTTTATAGATGAGAAAACTGAGGCAAAAGGAATTCAATGACTTATTTGAACACAGTTCTTCCTAACTCCAGGCTTGGCATACTATCCCCCTGTGCCACCTATCTGCCCTAGATTCTAGCTAGTTCTCCAGTATGTATTATTAGGGATAGCATTTAGGACAAAGGCACCTGGTACATCATTTAATTCTTCAAAAGCTTTTGAACTAAGCACTTATTTTTTTAGAATAAATCTGTCTCTATTGAAAGCCACTGAAAGTTTTCCTACTGCTTTCCCCACAGGAGTCAAATTCTAGCTATTTTTGATTAATTTTTGTTTGTTCTTCAATTCTCTCCCACCTTCCAAACACCAGCCAGGTTTTCACTCAAGATGACTGTCATTCAAAACTGCTGAATACATGTAAAAGTATAAACACACACACATACACGCACACATTGCCAGCCTCTTCATTATGAACTGACGAATTCTAGAAAAACATGACCTTTTAAGAGCACACAGTAAGCCAGGACGAGGACAATGTTTGCTTCAGAATGAAATTAGAAACCAATTTGATGATGCCAACATCACTAAGAAGTAACAATGCCTCTGAAAGTCCACTGTGAGATGGGGCCAGTGGTCAGAGACTTCAGAAAAGGATTTATGAGAACAGCAGAAAATGGGGAGTGGTTGGGGTGGGAGAATTACAGCACAAATGAAAATTAATCAAAAATCCTAAAATTCAACTCTCAGGGGGAAAGAAGCAAAAATGCCTTCAGTAAAAAAAGGGAGACAAAGATTCGTCCTGAAAAAATACATGAATATACTTTAGGTTGGGTTTTTTTTTTAACTTAAGGGCAGCTTGTGGCACACTGGATAGAGTGCCAGGCCTAGAATCAGGAAGACCTGAGTTCAAATCTAGCATCAGACACTTAGTAATTGTATGACCCTAGGCAAGTCACTTCACCCTGTTTGCCTTAGTTTCCTCGTCTGTAAAATGAGCTGGAGAAGGAAATGGCAATACACTTCAGTATCTTTGCCAAGAAAACTACAAATGGATCACGAGTCAGACACTACTGAAAATGACTGAAAATCATTGCACAACAAAAAGGCAACAGGTCACATGCTCTCAAAACATTCTTATTCAGGGGGCAGCTGGGTGGCTCAGTGGATTGAGAGTTAGACCCAGAGACAGGAGGTCCTAGGTTCAAATCTGGCCTCAGACACGTGCCAGCTGTGTGACCCTGGGCAAGTCACTTGACCCCCATTGCCTACCCTTACCACTCTTCCACCTATGAGCCAATACACAGTATTGATTCTAAGACAGAAGATAAGGGTTTAAAAAATTCCCATTCAGCCTAAACTAAAAAACAACTGTGAAATATTTAACTAAAATATATATATATATATATGTATATATATATAAGGTATAGATAACATTACATTTTAAATGTAAGTCATTATGGTCCTACACAGATCCATATATATAGATTAGCATCCTCTATTTCTGCTTGAGTTTGACACCAATGATTTAAGGTACTTTGTAAACTTTGAATCATTACATAAAATGTCAATTGTAGGCTGGATCATTATGCTAAAGTAACTCATTGATTCCATTGATCATCTAGCCAACCTGGAGATAGTGTTGGTAATGGAGGGCATGTATCTACTTGTCTGTATATTAGCATCCGTCTTGTTTGTATTTTATCAGTGATAGGAACAAAAGTATAACAATAACATATAATATACATGTATACTATATATATTATAATAATCTAGCAATTATATGGAGTGTTAAGGTTTGCAAAGCTGAAGCTGAATTTGAACACAGGTCTTTTGACACCGAGCCCAACATTCTATGCATTGTGCCACTTAGCTGTTAGTAGTAGCTGGGTGCTCCTGGGTATTCTGCTTAGGGTATAGCACTGCAGAATTTTGCCAGGCTTCTTTATGGAAGATGTCTTTATAGCAAAGATGGGGTGTCTCAACACAATGAGGTGGCACACATTCCAAAGTTGGGGGCCTTTCCTGCATTACCTCCTATTCATCCAAGTTTGTCCCCAGGGAAAGGAGCTATTAATGGAATTAACAGGGACCATACTTGGTTGGGGCCAAAAATTTCTGTTTCTAACATATTTGAGGTCACCATGGTTCTCACTGTTGCTTGAATTATTTGGAAAGCTCAGGGGCCAAAGTCAGCTTTTGTAGAATTGGTACCCACTCTTTAACTTACAGCCTCATAGAGTGGTTTGGAAACTAAGTGATTTGCCCAGGACCATACAATGAGTTATCTAGAAGAAGTGGGACTTGAACCCAGGTCTCTATAAATCTAAAGCTAGTTCTTTGCCTCTCTTACTCAGTCATTCTCTCTCTCTTTTAAAAAATATTTATTTGTTTGTTTGTTTTATATTAAAGTTCCCTAGATGACTTTCTCCCTATCCTACCTGCTTGACAAAAAAGATGTATGTATAAACTAAGTCTTACTTATTCTATTTATCAGTTCTTTCTCAGGTGGTAGACATACACAAATCATTCTTCAAACAATATTTCTGTTGCTGTATGTAATGTTCTCTTGGTTCTGTACCTTTTGCTCTTGATAAATTCATTTAGAGCTTGCCATGTTGTTTTTTTAATCTTTCCTTGTATCTTAGAATCAATACTAAGTATCGGTTTCAAGACAGAATAGTAGTAAAAGTTGGGCAATTGGAGTTAAGTGACTTGCCTAGGATCACACAGCCAGGAAATGTCTCCAGGCTGGGCTCTCTATCCACTAGCTAACTCTCATGTTTTTTGGTTTTGTTTTTTAAATTAACCTGTTGGTCATTTCTTATAACTTGTTTAGCCATTCCCCAAATGATGAGCATCCTCTTAATTTTCATATCATATATATTTCATTCTCAATTAAAAATTTTCCACACTTCATTAAAAATTAAGCACCTACTGTACACAAAGCACAGTATTAGGTGCTGGAGTAAACAAAGTTTAACTGAGACATAATTCTTGACATGATGAAGCTTAGAATATAGTAGGGAGATATGGCATACACACCAATAACAAAAATATATGATATTGCAGTACATGATAATCACATTCAAGAAGTTTCATGCCCTCTATGAAGGGGGAAGGATCTAAACAGACTTCCTAGAGAAGGTAGCATTTGAATTAGGCTTTAAAGAATATGTAAAAATTTAATAGATAATGAGGATGATTGAAGATATTCCTGGCATAGGGAATAGTATGAAGAGAGATAGAGAGGTAGAAAAATACAGGACACATTGGAGTTATGGTGAATGGAATTTGATTAGAAGGCAAAGTAGATGGAGAAGAGTAAAATAAAATAATCCTGAAAATGTAAGGAGTTAAGGAGTTTAATTTTCCCCAACTAGACTATAAGCTCCATAGGACAGAGACTGTTTTCACTTTTATCTGTCTTCAGCACCCAGCACAATGTCTGGCACATAGTAGGTACTTTCACTGATTGATGACCAGTTAACAGACAATTAACTATTTGAAAAGATTTCTGGAGCCAAGGAGTGACCACACTAGATCTCTATATAAGGAATGTTATTCCTTACAATTCTTTATTGTGGGGATATCTTTATTCCTCACTATTACAATGAATTACAATTAATGGAACATTTATTTCAGAGGCTTTACAAGGGATGAAGAGTCCAGAATGTATGGCAACCAGATCCTGGACAATGGTAGTGGCATTGGGCAAAGAAAGAGGAAAGGTATGTAAAATGCTTCTGGCTCTCTCTATTAACTAGCGAGAAAGAACTCCAAGCTCAGATATCTATATGGCCCATGAAAATCAAACAAGGTTGCCTTTTTAAAAATATTTAAAACTTAAAACAAAATTACTGACAAAGAGGAGAAAGGAAGGCAATATCTTTCATTTTTTTAAAACTACCTATATTTCCCTCTGTATCTCTGGCCTTCTTTCTCGCCAAAAGCCGTCCCTGATAATAACAAACTGTTTAAAAAGGGAAATGAGGGGGAAAAAATCTGATGACACATGCAGTGTTCCATAGCTATACATCTCCATCTCTGCAAAGCAGTAGTGAGGAAATGTCTTTTCATATCTCTTCCTCGGAGTTAAACTTTAATTTATTATTTTAAAATTATCTTTATGATCAATCAAGTTAATGGATTTGACTGGGATTACATTGTGGGGTTGTTAAAGATGTTGCCATCATGTCTTCTTGAGGCAAGAGATAGAATTGTCATAGGTGCTCCCCTAAAACCACATCCGAATACATGCTTAGCAGGACTCCAATTCCTGTGCATAGTTAGACTGGGTAGCTATACATACTTCAATTGGCACGAATCTGTCTATGATCTCACCAGAGTGACCACTTCCTTTTTAATGCAGCTGTGGATAGAGAAAAGCCCTGAGGAAGGTGATTGTTTCTTCTGAATGAAAAGAGATAAAAATCAAGGAACAGGAATCAAATTAATTCTACAGATTATGGAAATCGTTGAATTAATCCTCATTTTCTTTAAGGAATGCTACAGCTTGTCTTCTCCCTCCTTCCAACTTCCCCATATAGGCTTTTGTCTTCAGCATCTGGGGACACCTCTTAATCCCCAACAGAGGAAGAATTCTTCAAGGTGAAAAGCAAGTTCCTTTCCTTTAGCATATTCCAGGAGGCTTCTGTTCCTTATAATGAGCATGTGGTGTGGTAGACTGACCCCAGGTCAGAAAGGAAACGTGCCTTGACTACACTCAGCCTTGAAGGAAGGAAGCAGGAAATGCCTGTAAAGGGGGAAGCAGCAGAGGCTGGGGCTAATTTTTTGACACCTGTTGGTCTACTCCTTGACTAGAGGGCTGTATGGTAAGGATCTAAGAGTGGGAACAAGGTGTTTCCAAGTATAATGTCTTTGTAGAGAGGGACACATAGGGAAGGACTTCCTGAAGCCAGGGATCTTTCAAATAAGTTCTCACAGGTTTTTCTTTCAATTAAGGATTTCTATGCGCAAAGCACTGTGAAAAGTACTGTGGAGATAGATATTAACTTTATTTAATTTATTCAGGAAATATTTATTGAGCATCCACTATATAGACATAAAAGAGCCAAAGCACAGAGCCTGGCATATAGAAAACACTATCAACCTATCATTTATGTGTCTATTGAAATTAAATCTCTGTGTTATTACAAGAAATTATGCTGTATCTTAGAGATACAGAGATGAATAAGAGATCATCCCTGGCCTCAAGGAGAGTATGTACAGTCTTGTAGGAGAGAGAAGACATGACATAAATAATTATACTACAAAGTAGAATGGTAAGGAGTCCAAAATACTAGAAGTCAAATAATAAAAACTTGTGTTTACATAATACTTTAAGATTTACAAATGGCTTTAAATGCATTTTTCACTTGACCCTCCAAATGATGCTATGAAGTGGAGATTATTTTTATTCCTGTTTAATAGAAGAAGAAAATGAGATCAGAAACCTGAACTCATTTCTTTTTTAACTCCAAGTTAAGCATGCCGTTCAGGGATGTGATGGACTTAGCTTTAACTAGCTTGGGAGGAAATTGTTAAATTTTAAGTATGAGCATACACACAGAGATACATGCATACATATACGTGTATGTGTGTATATACATGTATATATATATTACATATATATATATATTTGACTTAGAAATTCATAGCTGCTACAAATCAGGACTTGATTTAATGTTTTGCTGGTTGTCTGTACTTAAGAAAATGGAGTTAAGTGGCAGAGTGGATAAAGAGCTGGGTTGGGAGTCAGGAAAACTCATTTTCCTGAGTTCAAATCTGAACTCTTAACTCTACCTGTAAGATCCTGGCCAAGTTATTTAACCTTGTTTGCCTCAGTTTTTTTCTCTGTAAATTGAGCTGGAGAAGGAAATGACAAAATGCTCTGGTATCTCTGTCAAGAAAACCTCAGAAAAGTTCACAAAGAGTTGGACATGACTGAAAGTGACTGAAAAACAATAAAGCAAGCCCCATCCCTATCCCAGCAACCATTTAGGGGAATATTCTGTATTAGAGCTGGAAGATCAGACTCCCACCCTATAGCATGACTTCCTAAGAGTGGTGTGGGAGAAAGGGGAATACAGCCTGGACATGTATGTTTTGCCTAATTCTGTTGTTTGGTTTGGCCTCTTGAACATGACTGAGCTTGTTTATCACTGCAGGACAATCCCTACCCTTCATCCCGTTTCTACTGTAACCAAACTAGAAGTGCCTTACATCTTCACAAAAGGAATCATAGATCAGGACAGGCTACATTTAAGGTTAAATCATGAGGTGACTTTGGCACCTAGAGATACACGCAGAATCTTTGACCTTCACTCTATTAAGTGACCTGCCTGCTTATAATTATAGACTTAGACCTAGAAAGGAATTTAGATATCAGTTAGTCTCTTCTCTTCTTTTCACAGATGAGGAAATAGAACCAGAGAGACTAAGCTTCTTACACAAAAATTACATATGTAGTAAGAGTCAGAGGTAAGATTTGAATGCAGGTTTTCTGACTATATCCAATATTACTTCTTCTTCATTTCTATATTCACTCTGTAATTCCTCCTTTTGCTTATGCTTTCGGCTACCCTCAGAACTTTCCTTCTCAAATCCACAGTATCTACCAATACAATAAACAAACAAGGAATTGGAAATCTGATGCTATCTACTCAAGGATCTCATTTTGTAAATACTCTTAACTGGAAAATATATTATTTATGAGGGTCAAGGCTGTGATCCTATATCCAGCAAAATGCCATATTGTACTCTCCTCCAAAGCTCTCTCCTTTTTCATTGCTATTTCAATTATTTCCACTTTTCTTTGTCTCCCTTTTTCCATCTGTCTTTCCTGTGTGTCTATCTTTGTGTTTTTCTCGCTCTTTGACTCTCTCCCTTCTTCCTCTGTACCTTGTCATCACTCTGAATGCTAATTCTTTAGATAGTTGTATGCAGAAAGAGGAGATGTAGGAGATGATACTAAAGTAAAAATTCACTTTGATGAATTAAAAAAAATTTAAATAACTAAATTCTACACAAGGTCATATTTACTGGAGATATTTTTTAATGACATGCTACAAAGAATCCCTGTCATTTGAGAGTTCTAGTTCTTGGAGTTCTGGTTAACTGAGGCACAACCGTGCATACCTGGGCTAAATTGTCGTCTGTTAAAAGACTATGGTGGGGGCAGCTGGGTAGCTCAGTGGATTGAGAGTCAGGCCTAGAGACGGGAGGTCCTAGGTTCAAATCTGGCCTCAGACACTTCCCAGCTGTGTGACCCTGGGCAAGTCACTTGACCCCCATTGCCCACCCTTACTACTCTTCCACCTATGAGACAATACACTGAAGTTAAGGGTTAAAAAAAAGACTATGGTGGCAAAGGGCAGCTGGGTGGCCCAGTGGATTGAGAGCCAAGCCTAGAGACAAGAGGTCCTGGGTTCAAATCTGACCTCAAACACTTCCTAGCTGTGTGACCCTTGACAAGTCACTTAACCCCCATTGCCTAGCCCTTACTGCTTCTCTGTCTTAGAACTAATACATAGCATTGATTCTAAGATGGAAGGTAAGGGTTTTTAATTTTTTTGAAAAAAGATCATAGGGGGGCAGCTGGGTAGCTCAGTGGATTGAGAGCCAGGCCTAGAGACAGGAGGTCCTAGGTTCAAACCCGGCCTCAGCCACTTCCCAGCTGTGTGACCCTGGGCAAGTCACTTGACCCCCATTGCCCACCCTTACTACTCTTCCACCTATGAGACAATACACTGAAGTACAAGGGTTTAAAAAAAAAAAAAGATCATAGGGAAGGGGGGGACAGCTAGATAGCTCAGTGGATAAAGCTAGTCCTAGAGACCTGGGTTTAGACCTGACCTCAGATACTTCCTAGCTGTTTGATCCTGAGCAAGGCAGTTTTCTAACCCTTACTGATCATTTATGTCTTAGAAATGATACCAAGATAAAAGGTAAGAGTTAAAAAAAAGACTGGGCCAGTTTTCATAGCAACCTGTAATTTTAGTGTGACAGATTTAATCAAGAAACAGATGATGATGAGAAGGATGAGAAGGATGAGAAGGATGATTATTGGGCCTTACCAAAAAGAAGAGATACAAGATTAGGTTCATCTTTAACTCCTTTCTATTCTTCTAATCTTGTCTTATTCATGGTATGTGCATTTTTCAGCTCATCCTCTACTAAAAAAGTGGTGCCACACTCTGAGACTGTGTTTTAGTCTCTACCAATTTCACCATGTTTGAATAGATGGAGCCACAGATCCTGTGTTCCCAGATTCCTGGCCCATTTCAAAAGAGAAATGAGATCTTAATGTAAGCTCAAAATTCGCCACTCTAAAGTACCCAAAAAGTATGAGCCCTTGACTGGTCAAGTGTGTGTGCTGTGGGTAACGTGATTTCCTGCTTTGCAAACAGCAATAGTAAGAACTTAAAAGTGCTGATTAAAGAGCTTTCTAGAGTACAATGGAACCTATCAAATCAGAGTGTGACCATTTGAAACCTAAAATGAATTGGGACTGGAAAACTGTAAACAGCTTTGTTAAATTTTCTTAAAATACAGGAGCTAAAATTTCTGTGGAAAGACATGATTTACCTGTTTAAGACATCTCCCTTTAAGAATGAATAAATTGTTACATTGTTAGATGAGGCAACCAACCAACTTGATCCCACATCCCTAGAAAAGTGATCTCCAGAGTGGGGTTCACCTTCATTTCTATGCTCCATAAGGTTCTCTGGGCGTTTGTGTTATGACCTTAGGAAGCATCTGATCAAGTAAGTCAGAGGAGTAAATCTGATCAGAGTAAATCTGATCAGAGGAGTCAGAATTGATTTGTATTCCACACTACTTACAATAACCAAAAGTGGGACTTATCTTCTATAAGGAGAAATAAATAGAAATAAAATAAAATAAATTCAAAAAATAAACATCCCTGTTTATCCCTTCCCCTTCATCACCTCTCCACTTTTCCTATATAATCATGATGAAGAACCTATGGAAATGCATGGCGAAGGGGGCTGCTCTCCTCCTCTCCCACACCTCACCTGAGAACATTTTTTACAGCACCTACACACCTCTGCCCAGAAGCCCAATGGGAGTGTTTCCTCTCTCCCCTCTCTGGAGTAAAGGGGAAGCTCACATGTGCATGAGGGTCACAGTTTGGGCAATTGGTCTCTAAAAGGCTTGCCATCACTGCTATATAAGCTCCCAGCCTCCTTTATTCTGAGCCTGGAATCAGTCCTCCTCAGGGCATTTATAATCTAACCTAATCTACTAGATACCCATAACAGTAGCTATATTAAGTGCCACAAGGAAAATTCCCCCTATGCACACACACTCCCTCCTTACCTCCAGGCTCACTTCATTGTTTCGATAGGATATGGTGAGTCAGAAGTACCATCTTGTTATTGCTTTGGGTACAAAGTATGAGATGATCAGTTACAGATGAGTTAAAAACTATTTCATAGATCTTATTATATTATCTCCCCCCCCCTAAATTCATCCCTCTTCCAAGCTTCCTTATAATTGTTTTCGGGCACCACTGTCTCAATTACAAAGATCTGTAACTTCAGAGTCATCCTGCACTTCTCCCTCTCCCTCACTGTACATATCTAATCAGCCGCCAAATTTGGTCATTTCTCCTTCTACAGCATCTCTCCCATCTGTCCACTTCTTTCTTCTCATATAACCACTGTCCTAATACAGAACCTCATCATTGCCCATCTAGATTATTGCAATAGTCTTCCCTTTGGTCTCCCTGCCTCGGGTTTCTCTGTTCTCTAATCCATTCTCCACAGAGCTCTCAAAGTGATCTTCTCTTCAATAAATTTCAGTGTCCCCCTCCCGACTCTGGAATAAAATAATATTTCACCTTTTTCTCATCCTTTTTAATTTTTTATTTTACATAAGTTTTATAATACACATAATTATTTTAATAATACTATCTAGTATTTAAAGTTTGAAAAATCCTTTACAAATTGTATCTCATTTGATCCTTTCCACAGCCCTGAGAGGCAGATGTTGCCTGATAGCTCCATTTTATAGAGGAGATCACTGAAACAAAGGAAAGAATAAGTGACTGCCTCAGAGTCACACAGCTTGTAAGTATCTGAGGCCATATTTGAATTCTAGTTTTCCTGACTTCAAGTCCAACATTCTATCCTTGATATCATCTAACTAAAATACAGTATTCATTATTGAGTCATTTTCAGTCATGTCCAACTCTTTGTGATACCATTTGAGGTTTTCTTGGCAAAGATATTAGGGTATTTTGCCATTTACCTTCTCTTTCTCATTTTACAGTTGAGGAAACTGAGGCAAAGTTAAGTGACTTGCCCAGGGTCACATAGCTGGTAAATATCTGAGGCCAGATTTGAACTCGGAAAGATGAGTTTGCCTGATTCCAAGTCCAGTATCTGTTCACTTTGCCCCCTTTTAAGTACAGTATAGCAGTATGGTAATATATGTATTATTTACAAATAAGCAAATCTACATGTATTGGGCTTGTAGCCTCAAAAAAATTTCAATGATATATGTGTTAAATCATCAAAACTATTTGGAGACTATTGCCCTGGTGGGTGTGGATGAATGAGTCCATTAAAAAGCATTTATAAGCATTTCCTACATGTCACACACTGTGTGAAGGCAAATATAAAAACAAGACAGCCCCTACCCTCCAGGGCTTTATGTTTCTAAATGGGGAGAGACAACACAGAAGAGAGTGGTGGTCAGAGAGAGGCGTTTTCGTTTGTGAAATCAAAGGTGGAAGTCAGACTGTCTACATATGTTGAGGTAATGTAGAACTTGGGCTGATGTTGGTAAACAGACAATTCATTGATTGTTCTGTTCTATTTTTGAGAGATAACGACTTATAAATAATGCCCTATACCAGGGGTTGGCAACAAATGGCTCTCGAGCCATATCTGGCTCTTTTGAGGGCCAGATATGGCTCTTTCTGCAGGAGCCATAAAGTCAATTTTTTTTTCAGGCGCTGTTACAGGAGCGCACACTGTGAGCACTGTACGGCTCTCACAAAATTATATTTTAAAAAATGTGGCGTTTATGGCTCTCACGGCCAAAAAGGTTGCCGACCCCTTTTCTATACACTTAAAATTCACTGCCCGAGACTGCATGTTGCTATCTTAATCCACATAGGATGGACCTACCTGAGCACCATTAAATAATCCAAGTTAAACCCTTTTCTTTCTTGGATCTTACTGTGTATGTGTGAGGTTGGGCAAAATCATTAAACTTCTATGGGTTTCATTTTTCCTCATCTGCAAAATTAGTGAGTTGGACCTAAAGTTCATTTATAGTACCACTGACAAAAGGCTGGGCCCCAGGGCTAAGAAAGGCCATATTTCTATAGTTTATACCTATTTGTGAAATTCAGACAAACTACAGAAAGGCAAAATAGACCCAGCTGAAGTTTGGACATGTTAATTTGAATTAAGTATTTAAATTGACAATGTCCAAATGAATTAAATATGGTCCCAGATAGAGCATTTTAAGAGTTAATATAGAATTAGGTTTTTAAAAGTTAAAAGATATGCCTCTTTAAGAGACCATAGCCCATGAGGTCTTGAGACAAAGTGGACTCCTAGTGTGCAATGATCCTTGGTCTCTCTGGTAAAATATGTAGAATTGTTTAATTCCTGGTAAATAGCTGTGAACTGTTATGATTTATGATTCCAACAAATATTGATTAGGTGCCTGCTTCATTCATAGGGCTACCTTAGTTACCAGGAGGAATACAATCATCTTTAACACAGAATTCTTGCCTTTTCAAGGGGATTATTTATTCCCTAGTTAGAGAAATAAGAGCTTTGCACCGAAGATGTTCAAAATAATAATAAGCTGTAAGACTGGATATAATTAAGCAACAAAGCTCAAGCAAGGAGTGCCACAAACTCAGCTGGTGCACTATGTGTAAAAAGCTCAGAGGCATTTCGAGATGTGTGTGAGATGAAGTGAACTAGTTAATATAGCTTGTATTCCAGCTGCTTAATGGAATACCCCTGGTGTGTTAAATGAGACAAAAATGAAATCCTAGGTAGATTTTCATGAACAGCATAAATGAATTGGAGAACAATTTTCTGATTATGGAGCAGAATTTTAAAAAAACTGTTCTGATGATGTTTTTTTCTTTTAAATACATGACTCTTTTCCCACTACCGTCCCCAACTAACACTTTCCTCATTAACAAAGAAAAATAGTTATGCAAAAGCAACTAACAAGCTTGTTTATGCATCAATAGTTCCCTTCCCTGTCTACTAGAGGAAGAAAGGATGGGTCTTTTGGAACCACAATTGGACATTGTGTTTAAATTGATTTCTGATATCTTTTAGATGCCACTCTCCCAAGTCAATAGCTCTAGTTACCCTATTACTTCAAAGATTAAATATCAATTTCTGTGTCTGACAATAAAAGTTCCTCACAACCTAGCCCATTTCTTTCTTTCCTGTCTTCTGAAATACTATATCCTTCCATGCACTACATAGCCCACTTGTTGGCCTTCGTACAGAATGTCCCATCTATCATCTTTGTGTCTTTTTCCATTTATCCACCAGCCTCGAATATTCTTCCTCCTCACCTCTGCTTCTTAGAATCTCTGGCTTCCTTTAAGTCTTAGCTCAAATGCCACCTTCTGTGGGAAGTATTATTTTGGTCACCCCCACTGCTAGTATCTTCCCTTCTAAGATTACCTTGCACCTAGTGTATCTAGTGTATATGTAATTTGTCCATAATTATATACATACATGTTATCTCACACATTCGAATGTAAGCTCCTTGAGGGCAGGGACTTTTTTGCTTTTTCTTTGTCTTTCCTGTGTTTAGAGTCATTGTGTATATTGTCCTATTTTTAGTGTAAGACTGAAGAATATACTGCCTTAATTAAATGGGAGGGAGGTATGCTCTCTCAGCTTTGGGTTGGACCAAAAGCTTGCTGAAGTAAATAGTCTTCCCTCTACCCGCTCCCTATCAAAAAGCCACAGGACAATAGAAAAAGGAATGATGGGCATAGGGGAAATGCAAAGAGAACTCCAATAGTCAAAGCAAATGAACTCATGAATATAACATAAATGCTTTTCCTCCTCTTCTATATTCAATCCTTTAATCTTACCTTCTGAGAACTAGCTGTAAAATATCAGGAGACTGGAGACTTTTTCATTCTTTATTTCTGTCTCTCTTCTCTGTTTCCTCCCTCTTAACCCTCATAACCTCCCCATGACATCACAAATGCTAGAGGTTGTCATAGGCAGGCTGGACATACCCAGATGAGGAGGAAGAGTGAGTGTTGAATAGGAAGGGATATGAAATCTTGTTGAATCCAACCTCATTTTCACAGAAGAGTAAAATGAGGCTAGTAAAGTTTAATTAATTAGGTCAGTCCCCCAGTCGCCCAGCTATTTAGTGTCAGAGTCAGGACAAAAGTCTAGCTCTCTTAAAACCTATTCCCAGCTAGTAACTAGTGCTCAGTGGATTTCAAGAGCAGGCCTAAAAATGAGAGGTTCTGGGTTCAAATTTGGCCTGACACTTCCCAGCTGTGTGACTCTGGGCAAGTCACTTAAATCTCATTGTCCAGCCCTTACCATTCTCCTTCCTTGGAACCAATACACAGTATTGATTCTAAGATGGAAGGTAAGGGTTTTAAAAAACCCAAACTATTCCCAGAGCTCTTCCCACTGGTCAACATTGCTTCTTTCTATAAGACTTAAAAGAATAGTCAAGAATCTGTTTTTCCATGCTGAAATGATTATCTTTGGAATTTGGAGACCCCAATTTTCTCCAGTCACTGATGAGAGGAATATGATGGACAGAGGAAATGCAAATAGAAATCCAACAATCAAAAGACAAAAATGGTTCTGGTCCTTGAGGAATTTATATTCAAAAGGAAGATTCAACATTCATGGGGCAGCTAGGTGGTTCGGTGAATAGAACTCCAGTCCCAAAGTCAGGAAGTCTCATCTCCCTGAGTTCAAATTTGGCTTCAGACTCTGATCCTGGGTAAATCACTTAATCCCATTTGTCTCAGTTTCTTCATCCATAAAAATGAGTTGGAGAAGGAAATGGAAAACCACTCGAGTACTTTTGCCTAGAACATCCCAAATGGAGACATGAAGAGTCAGATACATCTGAAACAACTGAAAAACTACAAAAATCCATAGGAAAAAAATACATCCACAATATATAAAGAGTAGATACATGGTAATCAAAGAGAACAACAGTGGTTCTTAAAGCATGAATCTTAAAGCATGGGGATCCCTAAAACAATTTCAAGGTGTGGGATAAAATTAAGGATGTAATTCTTAGGGTAACATTTGACACATAACCCTAATATTTTCAGGACATCAGCAAGAGACAGTCCCTTCAAAATAGAGATCGCCCTATCCCTGTCTCTAACACAAAAGCCTTTTGGCCTCTTTGGCCTGAATGGGACAGAAAAACCTGCAGCTTTCTCTTAAGAAGTGTTTTGAAATTAACTCTATCTCAATAATTTTAGGAACCTAGCTAGTTACTAGAGGTTAAGAAGTCTTTCTCTTTCCCCCCTTTTTCCTCTAAACAAACAGGTTTACAAACCTGTGGTCCCTTTCCCTGCCAAATTTAAATTCCAAAGGCTCCCTTGAATATCAAAAGCCTTGACTGATTACAAGAGGTTCAGACCTCCAACAAAATGAAACAAAAAGGGACCCAAAAGAAATTTACAGCCTAAGCCAGTGATGGCAAATTTATGGTCCCCATGCCAAAGATGGCACACAGAGTGTTCTCTCTAGGCACATGCACTGCCCTCCCCTTCCCCACCCCCCAAAGTTTGTTACTAGAAAGAGGGACTCAGGCAGAGCTGCTCACCTCCCCATCTCCATCACACCTGATGACATTTTTTCCCATTCCCTGCCCCTCTGCCCAGCAACCAAATAGGAGCTCAGAGGGTAAGGTGGGCAGCTCATAGACTGCAGAGCTGGAGGGGAGCAAAGCACTGGGGTCACTCCTCTTCCCCTCTCAACATTCACTGAGGACATTCTTTATTTCACTCACCCCTTCACCAATAGGAGTGCTTTCTCCCTCCCCTTTGTGGGATAAGGGGCAGAGGCATACCTGGCACTTGGGGAGGGGCATGGCACATGGGTTCCAAAAGGTTCACCATCACTGACCTAAGCCATTCCCTCTGCTTCCTTATCACCCTTAGTACCAAAAGTTTCAAAAATCGTTATCAACTTATATACATTTTAACATCTTCTGACCCAAATGAATATTCTTCAAACTATCAACTTAGAAGTCAGAGTTCCGGATGGCTGAAATCTGACAGGATAAATGTAATGGGAAGAAGATAAGGAAGAATGATGGGGTTTGCATTTGGGAACACTATAAATTCAAGGTCTCAAGTCTGATACTTGGACATTGTCTCGGTCTCTGTAGCTTGAGAGGTGTCCTGCTTTTGCAAAAGTTAATAAAACTGCCATTTTGCATCTTCAACCTGGCTCTGAGATTTTATTTCATGCTGGGGGAAAACCCATTGTTAGGGACCTCAAAAAGCATTCCACACAAAGGGGATCCATGATTTATAAATTTTATCCCAGAGGTAGTAGGGAGCCACTGGAATTTATCTGGTAAGCTGATAAAATTCTTTTTATTCTCCCTTGTTAGAATATAAGCTCCTCAAGAGTGGGGATTCTTTAATTCTTTGTGTTTTTATCAGTGCCTTCCAGCATTCCTTCCACACTGAGGTGGAGGGGGTTAGAGGTGCAGTGACCCCCAAGATCTGAAAAATCTGGTAAAATTTTTTTGGCTTTCATGTTTTTTCACAAACTTTAACTTTCATTTATTTTAATTTGAAAAAAGTGTATATTTATGGTATTAAAAGATGAAATATTCCCAGCTATGTGACCCTGGGCAAGTAACTTGACTCTCATTGCCTACCCTTACCTACTCTTCTGCCTTGGAGCCAATACAAAGTATTGACTCCAAGACAGAAGGTAAGGGTTTTAAAAAATAAATAAAAAAGATGAAATATATTGATATTCTATGATATTTTACATATACTTTACTCATTTTTGAGTTTCTAAATTTTTTCTGTGTCCTTTGCTGGCCTTCACGTGTCATCTGCTACTTCCATAAAACTCCCCTCAAATTCTCATTTAATTTCTTATACCAACACAGCAATATATTAAACTTGCAATGGGGCACAACATATAAGAGATACCTGTAGATATTTAGTAAATGCTAATTGATTGAATTATTATAGTGGTATACATAATTAGTGTAAATTTTACTAAATATAATGAATATATATTTTGTTTCTATATATTTTGTACAATAAGTTTCAGTGCTTTTTTTTCTTAGTAGAAACTTCTATTAGATTTGAGCTCAATCTGCCAACACACACTATTGCAAATCCCAAATACCCTCAATTTTACGAGTCTTGTTTATGTAAATCTTCATAAAGAGATTTCCTGTCAGACAGAATTATGAAATAGAGGAGCAACATACATTAATAATTAATATTATTTAGCCTATCCAATGAGGAATAAATGGCAAAGGTGCTTCCTAAACCATAAGCACTTATTAAATATCTTAGGATAAAGCTCTTTTCAAAACATGTCATAGAGATTTGAACTAAGGGAGAGGCTAGGTGGCTCAGTGGATTGAGTCAAGCCTGGAGATGGGCTGTCCTGGGTTCAAATCTGGACAAGTCACTTAACTTCCTTGCCTAGCCTTTACTGCTCTTCTGCCTTGGAATCAATGCACAGTATTGATTCCAAGATAGAAGGTAAGGGTTTTAAAAAAGAGAAACTTGAACTAGTATAATTAAAACTAATTAGATGTTCATCTTTTAGAGAATAATAATGTCTGATTATGAAAGCTGAATGTATAGAATGTGCCATATTTTCCAGCTTCCAGAAGACAAATGTTATCAATGATAATAATAACCACAATTAATAGTAAAAGCTAACATTTACATACCATTTTAAGGTTTCCAGTCCTTTACCTATATCTCATTTAATCTCATTTAATCTCATTTAATCCTCTCCACAACCCTAGGAATTAGGTGTTGTTATTATCCCCATTTTACAGATTAGGAAAGTGAGGCAGATGGCATTCTAAAACTGAACTAGAGATTCAAGTTCACATTTTTAGTGGTTGGTTTGCCACCTCTGTCTCCTTCCCCCCACTCCCTACCCATTTGAGGTTTCAGCAGATTGATTCAAGCAGCATCAAAAATGACTTGGGCAAGTTCTCTGGGTGGGGCAGTGTATTGTTTCTATGACCCTATTCCCCATGGTGAAATGGTTTGCTTGGTAAAATATTAATTCTGTTATACCTAGCAACCATATTTCACAGAAGAAAAAATAAAGCTTCATTATGGAGAGATTCTTTAAAAAATCCCATCTTAAGTGTTACTCTCATAGATAGAAATTTTAAATAAAATCATGAATCTCAAATTCAGGTTTTTTTGGTCATCAAGCTCTCACTTATTCTATAGGATATTTTTAAGGTACTGTATGATCTATCCATTTTGATTTGGAGAAAGAATAAAAATCTTTCCCCACTCAGTAATCCACTCTTTGCACAATTACCCATATAGTTTTCCTAATGTACAGATCTGACCATGTTACTACTCCCTTGCTCAAAAAGTCTATAGGTCACAACAAAATAAAATAAAAATGTCCTAAATTGGCCCTTCGGGCATTCCACAATTAAGTTTCAACCTACCTTTCAAAACATATTTCAGTCTATTTTCCTACATGTACATCAAGGTGTCTCTAGTTTCCAGCCAAAGTGAAACTAACCATTCTTTGAATGTCTTGCATTTTTCCTTCTCCATTCATTTGAACAGGTTTTACTATATGGCCTGCCTGTCTCCCTCCCTCTCTTCTGAAGCCTTTTCCTTCCAGATGCCACCTCTTCCATGAAGTCTTTCCTGATCTTCTCAATTAAAAGTGAATTTTATCTCTTTATTTTAGTACATTTTATTTCAACTGCTCCTGTGTTATATTTATTTATTTGTGTAGATATTGTGTTGTCCCCCACTCTCTAGTACAGTGATGGGCAAACTTTTTAAAGAGGGGGTGAAAGGAAAGGAAATGCTCATCTGTCAGTTTGTTTCTAAGGCAACTCTTTGGAAGTTTCATTGTATTGTATCCTACTCATTGTATTCGTCAGATTAGGAATAACATCTCATGGCAGGATAGAACATTTCAGGGGGCTGCATCTGGCATAGTTTGCCCATCACTGCTCTTTTAGATGGTAAGCATTTAAAGATCAGGGATGTGTTGCTTTTAATTTTGTAGCCAAAGTGCTTAGCACAATGCTTTGCACATAGTAGGTAGAATGTGGTACAATGGAAAATCCATGGATGTGGAATCAGAGGACCTGAGTTCTAATCCCACCTCTGCCACTACCTATGTGACCTTGGGCAAGTTACTTTAACTTGTCTGGGCTTCTGTTTCTTTATCTGTAAAATGAAGGGATTGGATTAGATGGTCTCCAAGGTCCCTTCCAGCTCCAGATCTATGATTCTAAGAATTGAAAACTACTTTGTATTTCAGTTGAAATTTGTTGTTATTGTTTAGTTAGGTCTAATTCTTCAGGACTTCATGGACCATACTGTCCAAAGGATTTTCTTGGCAAGGATACTAGAGTGTTTTGTCATTTCCTTCTCCAGTGGATTAAAACAAATAGAGATTAAGTGGCTTGCCCAGGGTCACATAGAAAATAAGTGTCTGAGACCATGTTTGAATTCAGGCCCAGCACTCTATCCATTGGGCCATCCAACTGTATAGAACTTTGTCTATGGACATAGTGTCTAGTTGTGTCCAACTCTTCATGACCCAGTAGTCCAGAGCACTGCAGTGTTCTCCATGGGATTTTCTTGGCAAGGACACTAGAGTGGTTTGCCATTTCCTTCTCTGGTGGATTAAGGCAAACAGAGGTTAAGTGACTCTAGGTCCAGCGCTCTGTCCACTGAACCACCTACCAGTCTAGCTATTAATTTAAATTAACAAGCATTTATGAAGTACCTACTTTGAACCAGATACTAGGGATACAGAGACAAAAATGAAAATAGTTCCTGCCCTCAAGTAGTTTACATTCTATTTGGATAGAAAGCATGTACACAAATGAGTAAATTTTTGAAAGATATATAAATCAAGTATAAAGAAATCTGGGATGAAGAAATATAACAATTATATGGGGGAACCATCAGAAAATGCTGCATCCTGAAGACGGCTCTGAAGCTGGTAGCTAAGGTCCTTAGAGGGGGAGGTAAGATAGATATGGATGCAAAGACATGGGGAAAAGATAAAATGAAGGAGGTTGCACTAGGTGGCCTCAAAAGTCCTATCCAACTCTAAAACTATGCCCCTGTGATCCTTAAAGTGGGTCATTACAAATAAATGGTTAACAAGCTATAAAACGGTAAAAAAAATTCTCATATTTTAAAATTGGAAATTGATTGCATTACCTCCAAGTTATAGTCCCCCAAATTAATATATATGTGTATCTATATGTATATTTATATATTTGTCTAGGTAAATAGATTGATAGACGGGGGGTAGATAGATAGTTGGATAGAGTTATATAAATTTAGATATCTATTTCAGTCTGTCAGTTTGTCTGCCAATCTGTCTATAAATCTGTCATTCTGTCTTTCTGTTGTCTGTAAGGATCAGTCCATCAGTCATTCTGTCTGTCACTTTGTTAATCAGTCTATCTGTTACTCTTTCTATCAGTTTGTCAATGTATATACATTCTGTTTGTCCATTTGTCAGTCTATCAACCCATCAGTCTGTCTGTCAATCTATCTGTTAATTTGTCTATAATAACAGCCCCTACCCATCTTCCTTACAGACAATTATTCATTTTTAGCTACAAGATAACAAAAACCCACTCTGCCCTATCACAGTGCCACATTCCTAGAAAGGTTTGAAGCCAGGAATGATGGTTTATTTTTTTTTCAGACTAGACCTGTGATTTCATCAGTATTGAGTAACTTCTTACAAGGAAATCTCCTTTACCAAAGCAGATCAGCATCTCTTCTACCACTTACAGTCTTAGAATTGTCTAGTGACTTGTCCAGGGTCACACAGTTGGTATGTATCAAAGGTGATACTTGAACTTGGGTCTTCCCGATTCAAGCTAGCTCTCTATCCATTGTGTCACCTAACTACCCCAAAATAACACAAGAAGGAGAGCCAGAAGATGGGGTAGGCAGATACTGCATGGAATGGAGATGGCTAGGAAGTATCTTGGAGACATTTCTCTAGCCAAGGTAGGGTCAACATCCTCCTATCAGAGGTAGGTGATCCAGGGTTAGAGTCTAGCTTTTTGATGTGGGGGAGAGGAAGATGGTGACTGGAGCATAGGCAGCTGAGAGAGAAAGGATACCCCATTTTAGTTCCTGAGTCTGCTCTTACTGCTGGCGTTAAGAAGATATATTCCAGCAGCTGAGTAAAGTCATTAGCAGTCATGGCAATGATCAGAATACTGGAGTCTTTATTTGTTATCGTCCTTGCTGTAGTGACAGTGAAAATTATTCTCCTGGTTCTGCTCCTCAGTGCTGTTTCCATTACTCCTCACAGGTTCATATGTGCTCAACAAATCTTTAAAAATTATTATGTTGTGGAAATGGGTTTTGAAGAATGATACATGTATAACCCAGGGGGATTACTCCTTGGTTCCAGGAGGGGAGAGGGAAGAGGGATGGGAAAAATCATGAACCATATAACCATGGAAAAATACTCTAAATAAATACATTTAAAAAAATGATTATGTTGATCTCTGAATTCCTTGGTCAGCCTCTTTGAGCAAAAAGTCATGCCATGATGACAGTGGGGGGAATACATCATTTCATCTTCCTGAGGACTAAGGACTAGGACTTGGGGGTGGGGGGGGACATGTTAACTGCTGCTAAATTGGGATGCAGTCCTGAACAGTGTGGTCAAGATTACAAATGTTCTCTCTAATCTCTATGGTGTGAGCAAGTTAGTTTCCTGTCCTAGAAAAAGCAGAGACTGTCCTCAAAATGAAATGAGGTACTTTGTAGGCACCAATGAATACCCACCTTCCTACCCAGTTGGCAATGAGCCTTAAAACCTGAGAAACTGAATTTTCTCATCTCAGATGCAACCTGGGATCTGAGGAGTGGTGGTGGCAGGGATGGGACAAAGGGTTAAGGATCTCTAGTAATGTTTCAGGCTTGTCCTTTGACTGGTAACAAAGAGAGGAAGCTCTGCCTTTGTGGAAGGAAATTCCCAGGACCCAGCTTTGGACATTAGAAAAGTGCCCTGTGAACTCCTGCGGGGTGTTTGATAATAAACACTGGAAAACAAAACAATCAATAAAGACTCTCCCCCACATATATACACACCCTTGGGATTATGATTTCATTTTCACTATAACTGGTTTTCCTTCATCCGTGAATGTGAAAGGGACCTTGAGGTCCTCTTTTTGCCAAAAAGAAATTTTCCTTTTATCCACTCACCCTGACTGTTTCTATTTTGTTTTCTCTCCAGCCTTTGAGACCTCCATTCAGCTTAGGAAGGGGCCATGCCATGTGGGATGTACAACATTTTTTTAATATATTTTTAAACCCTTAACTTCTGTGTATTAGTTCCTTGGTGGAAGCGTGGTAAGGGTAGGCAATGGGGGTCAAGTGACTTGCCCAAGGTCACACAGCTGGGAAGCGTCTGAGGCCAGATTTGAACCTAGGACCTCCCATCTCTAAGCCTGGCTCTCAATCCACTGAGCTACCCAGCTGCCCCCTGTACAACATTATTGTCAGAATGGCCAGAGGGTTTGTAGGACTGGATAGATTATTGGATTTGGAGATCATAGAACTAGGTTTAAATCCAACACGGCTTTATCAGTATCATGGAGTGACTATGTTGAATTTAGGGTCAGGAGCTTGGGTTCAAATCCTTTGTCTATGGCTGATAACCCATGTAAACTTGGCTATTAGTGTCTGATCTGTGGTAGAGCCTTCTGGGCTGTATTTGTCTGGTCAGCCGCAGTTGGACACACTGTACATTGATTCCAACATAGTGATATCATTTTGATCCTCTTTGAATACAAAGAACAACAACCAAGCAATCATGGCCATGTGACCTTGGACAAGTCACTTAAGCACTGTGGACCTCAGATTCCTCACTAGTAAAGGATTAGATCATCTCTAAGGTACCTTTTAGTTCCAAAACTTTTATTTTGTTTCCTACATCATTTTATCTCTCTTGAACCATTTCTTCACTTGCAAGTCAAGGAGGGTTCAGGAGAACAAAATTTCTAAGGTTCCTGCCAGCTGTCTGAATCTGCCCAATGTGATGACTCTGAGTTCTAATCATTGCTTTTGCAGGGACCTGTTTTATGATTCCAGGCAAGTTAACACACTCTCTTGGAGGTAATAATATCAATTGACTTTCTCTGGAATTACTATGGAATCGACTATGTTAAGGAAACCTCAGGTATAAATAACTCCCATTTATAGGGCACTTTAAGAGATACCTTCTCACAGGAATCTTCTGAGATAAATCATTCAAATATTACTGTTCACATTTTGTAGATAAAAAACCTGATACTTAAAGAAATTAAGTGATTTGCCTGTGGCTACTCAGCTGGTAAGCACTGCAATCAAGAATCGAAAATAGGCTTCCAATGTCTAAGCTCAGTGTTCTTTTTTTGCTGCATGTGATCAGAAGATGATATTTGGGGGATAATTTGGGTGGGGGAGGAGAAGGGGAAGAGAAACACCTCTGTCTTTCTTGGAGAATATCTGGGTCATGGAAAAGTGAAGTCCAAGGTCAGATGAATATTACTTTTCTCAAATACTAGACCTCAAACTCTAGTCTTCCTGATTCCAAGGATGACTTTCTGTCCATTGTGTCATGCTCCTCTTTTTATATGTGGCACCAATTTCAAGAACTACTCATATGACTCACTCCTAAGTCATTTGAGAGAGATAAGAGACAAACTGGTTTAGTGCATAGAGAGTTAATCTTGGAGTCAGGGAGGTCTTGGTCACACAGGGAGGTCTTAGTCTCACACAGACTAGCCATTTGGCTATGGTCAGATTATTTAACCTCTCAGTATCTTTCCCATTCCAGCTGCCAAAGATTATGCAATGGAGAGAGTCTCTTCACTAGAAGTTCTGTATACTGCTTAAATTATAGGTCAGATGAAAAATGAGAGTGAGAGAAACAGGCATAGCATATTCATTAAGTACTTAGTGTATGAAATGATGTAATTCTTGTTTTATGGAATGAAAATGTTCATTAAACAGCTTCGATGTGCAAGACAATATGTATTTTTTTATTTTAATTTTCAATTCCAAATTCTCTACCTCCCTCCATTTCCTCCTCCATCTACTGAGAAGGCAAGAAATATGATACTGATTATACATATAAAAATAAACAAAACATATTTCCTCATTATCCATGTTGTTAAAAAAAAGAAAGATTTAAAAAAGTATTCAGTCTGCACACAGTTCATCAATTCCCTCTTTGGAGGTGGGTAGCATTTTTTCATCAAAAGACCTTTGAAATTGTCTTAGAACATTGTGTTGATCAGAGTAACTAAGTTTTCAAAGATGATCATCATTGCAATATTGGTGTTACGGTGTACCATGATCTCCTAGTTCTGTTCACTTTGCTTTGTATCAGCTCATATGAACTTCTCAGGCTTTTCTGAATCCATCCCCTTTGTCATTTCTTATAGCACAACAGTATTCTATTATAATCATATGCCACAGCTTGTTCAGCCATTCATAATTGATGATTATTTCTTCAGTTTTCAATTTTTTGTGCAAAACAATATAATTCATATAGGATGAGAGAGAGAGAGAGAGAGAGAGAGAGAGAGAGAGAGAGAGGAGCACTAGATGGATCCCAAAGGGTTACCAAGGTCCATCTCTTCATTTTACAGATAAGGAAATTGTGACTTGGAGAGACTAAATGATTGACCTAAAGTTACAAAGGTGTCAAGTTGGGAAATGAATTAGAAATCTTTTGCCTCTAAAAATAAAGTTCTTTTTACCAAACACAGTGCTTTTCCTGATGCCTGGCCAGTTTATGTGTGTATCTATGCATGTGTGTTTTCCTTTTAATAATACCGAATAACTTTTTATGCTTGGGAAACAGGGCTAAACTCCTCATTTGAGAGTCATCCAGGTTGGTCCTATTCCAAGACTATGCAGGAAGCTGCCCATATAGCAAAGGATGAAGGTCAGATGCTTAACTCTAGAAGATAGTCAAGCCTTTACTTCTGAAATGCCTTCATTGGCTTACTGGATATTTTTAGATGAAATCATGCATGGGCACTCATTGCTCCTGTCTCGGGCCATCCCAGGTCACCCACAACTTGACCCCTAGGACCTCTAGCCTGTGCACACCAATACAGTGGCAAGTCCCAGAATTCAAGGTGGGAGGGGTTAATCTGGCATCTCCAGTGAGTTTCAGTATGTCCTTTGTATTTTAACAATGAGAGGAAACTAGACATTGTTGAAGGAAATTCTCAGGGTTGTAGTTCGGACATTCGACAGTGGTTTTTAGGTGCTGGGTTGGCTGATGGGTGTCTAAAAATAAACTGGTTTTTATGCTTTCCACCTTGTGTGCCCAGTTAAATTTCAAGGAAATTTGTAGTTTTAAAAAAATGTGGAGGTAAAACCAAAGAGGGGAAAAAACATCATGGACTCGGAATGTTAGAGTTAGAAGAAGCTTTAGCCTCTCACTTAAAAACTAAAGAAATTTAAGGGCAGCTGGGCAGCACAATGGATAGAGTATGAGGACCTGGATTCAAATATGACCTCAGACACTTCCTAGCTCTGTATGATCCTGGGCAAGTCACTTACCTCCAATTACCTAGTCCTTGCCCTTCTGTCTTAGAATTGTTATTAGAACAGAAAGTAAGTTTTAAAAAGAGTTAAAGAAACTTTGAGGCCTAGAGAAGGGCCTTTGTGCCCCAGGTCACACAACATTTTCGTCTTAGAACTAGTATCTAGGTTTTCAGACTCTCCACTTAACATCATACCAAATTGAAAGGGTTTAGTTTCACATTCTATTTTATAGTATTTTCCATTCACCTGACCTTTGGTGCGGCCTCAATCAAAAGCCTTGGGAATTATAGGTACTTTGCACTTGGGATCTCCAAATACATTTTAAATGAATGTGAGTAGAGCTGTTGATGGTCCAGTTGCCCCTATAACCAGAGGCTGATAGAGTCCCATCCAGTGACCTCCCAGATTTTGTGCATAGTTGTTTACATGTTGTCTCTCCTATTAAATTCTGAGCTCCTTTAAGCAAGGACTCTTTTTTGCTTTTCTTTGTATCCCTGGAGCTTAGCACAATGCCTACCTAGCACATATTAGGCACATAAATTCTTGTTGATTTGCCCTTTCTAATATGCAAGAAACATTTACAGGGTTAGTTAAGACTACTGGGAAACATTGTACTGGGAAACATGGAAAGAGGATATATGAATCACACATACACACACACACACGCACACACACACACACACGCACACACACACACACACACACACCTCCCTTAATACAGCTAAGTTGGCAAGAAGAATCCTATATAGGGGACCAGGTACCCAGACAGCAGAAAGGTCATTATTTCAGGACTTATGGTCAACTATTTGGGTAGGGAAATGTAAAATAGCAAAGAAGAATCATTTGTTGGCAAAAAGATTCTCCTCCATTCTAGCTGACTTCTTTACTCTCCAAGGACTAGTCACCTAGTTGTTATTACTCAATGAAAATGGGAATCAATTTGAATTTATTTTCTCAAGGGGCAAAGAAAAGAATATTCACATTTTGAAGAAAAAAATAGTAAGGAAGAAACTTATGCCTCTCTCCCCACCTCCAATTCTATCCCGTTCTCTCCCCACCAAGTTAGGCAGAAAGGAAAGGGAAAAGAGGGATTAGAAGTGTCAGAGATGCCAAGAGGTCTAAATGTCTCTATTGAATTTCTTGCTTCGAGTACTCCTAGAAAGGCCTCCAAACAAGGAAGTGAGGTTGTGCTGGGCAGCAAATCCAGGGACTAGGAATGTGTTTAGGGCATAAGGAGCGATTAATAATCTAGTTAAAGAGTAACCTAGTTAAAGAGTGGTTAAGCTGACCTTTTTCCCCTAAAGCTTTTCTTTTTTCTTTTCCCTCTGGGATACAATGTAAATCTAATGCTGTTCTGAAAGTTATATATTTATATTACATAAAAATAAGCTATATTTCCATATTTTCCAGTTAAATAATAGCTAGCATTTACAAAGCACTTTAAGGCTGATGAAATACTATGCGTACATTATCCTATTTGATCTTCTAAACAACCCTGTGAAGTAGTATCATCCCCAATTTTTAGAGAAAAAACCTGAGGCAGATGGAAGTTAAGTAGCTAACCCAGAATCATATAGTTAGCAAGTATCTGAGACTGGATTTGAACTAAAATCTGTCAGATTCCAAGTCCAGGACTCTTATCCACTACGCTATCTAGCTATATATACACATATAATAAAAGAGGGATTATAAATATATATGTATGTATAAAAGTATATGTGTTAGTGGATAGAGTGAAGAAAGAAGACCCGAGTTCAAATCCCACATCTGATAATTTTTAGCTGTATGACCTTGGTTTAGTCCTAAGTTTCCTTATTTGAAAGGCTTTTTTGAACTTAAGAATCCTTTCTAGCTCTAAATCTAAGATATTACACCCCCACACGCCATATTATATTCATTATATATTTTATTTACATCTATATCTATATCCATGTGTACATCTGTATGTATTTGATTACATATAAATGGTCTATATGTATACTCTATCTATCTATCTATCTATCTATCTATCTATCTATCTATCTATCTATCTATCTCTCCATCCATCCACCCATCCATCTATCTTTTTTATCTCTCTAGCTCCTGGACTTGTGAATTCATTGATAAAAGAAGCTGAGATCCAGAGTCTGTCTGTCTGGTCTCTCTCTCTATCTCTCTATCATCTATCTACCTATCATCTCTCTGTCTCTAAGACATATATGTGTGTGAGAGATCTATATATAAACGTATAACTATATCCTTATATATGAATACCTATCTATATTTATTTTTCTGTATATGGATTATCTATCATTATATGGTAGATTAGATGAGATAGATTTAGATGTAGATTATATGAGTATAAATGAATATGTCTCTTTCTTTTGTCTCAATTTTGTACTCAAATGAAAAATCTTCAGTTCAAGAACAGATGATGACTAGTTTGGCATCAACAAATTCTAATTTTTTAAAAGCACTATTGTACAAATCAACATCTGTGTGGATATGTTTTTTTTAATCATGCAAAAAGCAGAAACACTTTGTTCAGTCCCACCAGTTATCTTCCAAAGAAACTTTGGTTCTGTTTCCCACGGGACCAGGTAACATACTTTCTATACTATTATCATCATCAGTTCATATCCAATGGCATCCTTTAAGAATTCTACAGTTCATATGCATCAATAGATCTTTCATCTCGTTAATGTAGCACTTCTTTGCCTGTTCAGATAATGATAGCCCATCTGTTCCTTTTTATCTTGTCTATGTATTTCATAAATTGTTCCTCATAGGATCTACCAAGTATATTGGAGGTCTTTTAATGTTCCATGTGTCCCAGAATTGCCTACGGGCCATCGCCATGTTGTCCTTTACTCTTATTCCATGAACAACCCATATCTTTTTCTCACATATTGCTGGGATAGTATCTTTTGCCTTGCTTCTGAAAATGTCATCATTAGCGATATTTACCAACCAACATAAATCCAACATATATCTCTCTCCATAGCCTTTTAGGTGATCTGCTGTTTTGATTTTTCAGAAATTGTGATGTTCAAAGATTCACAACCATATAGCATCAACAGAAGAATATGTTTTGGTTATCTCTGTATGGTTGTGTGTTTATGCATGTATATGGGTGTACATAAAGGAATACTTTGAAAGTATTGTGCAACTCTTCACATAAAATTAAACCTATTTTCTTCTACCTATTCAATTCAAAGCCCACTTATTCAAAATCCATATGAAATGTCCACTTAAGAGTATCGGTAGTCTAAACCAGTGATGGCAAACTTTTTAAAGAGGGGGCCAAAGGAAAAGAAATGCTCATCTGTCAGTCTGTTTCTAAGGCAACTCTTTCGAAGTTTCATGGTATTGTATCCTACTCATTGTATTCTTCAGATTAGGAATAATGTCCCAAAGCGGGATAGAAAAATTTCAGGGGGCCACTTGTATGTCATAATCTAGGTCAAATATTCTCAACCTGGACTCTACTAATTGTCAAAAGGTACATGGAAAAATTTCAGGGAATCTATGGATTTAAAAAAGTATTTTCATAACTTTATTTCAATATGATTAGTTTCCTTTGTAATCTTATATATTTTGTTTTATGCATCTAAAAACTATTAAAATAGGGAGATTTACATAAAATTATGAAGAGTAAAATGAGTAGAACAAAGAGAACATTATATACAGAAACAGAAATATTGTTTGAAGAATAACTCATATATGTCTACCGCTAGAGAAAGAATAGAAATAAGATGTAGATTTGTGTATACATATATCTTTTTATAAAATGTATAGTGTGAGGAAGAGAGGGAGAGAGTAAGATACCTGGAAATTTTAATGGATAAAACAATAAATTCAAAATATATGTGACACACATATATTATAATACATACATATGTTATAATACAATAATACAATATACCATGAGGTTTACTAAGCTGTTATATGTTAAAGGACCACAACAAATCTTAGAACAATGTGGAGGTATTTATTTTATTTCTTTTAAACCCTTCCTATCCATCTTAGGATCAATACTATGTATTGGCTCCAAGGCAGAAGAGTGGTAAAGGCTAGGCAATGGGGGTTAAGTGACTTGCCCAGAGTTACACAGTTAGGAAGTGTCTGAGGTCAGATTTGAAGCCAGGACCTCCCATCTTTAGGCTTGGCTTTCTATCCACTTAGTCACCCAGTTGCCCTCTAGAGGTTTTTTTAATTTTTATTTCATTATTATTATTTTTATAATCCTTACCTTCAGTCTTGGAGTCAATACTGCGTATTAGTTCCAAGGCAGAAGAGTGGCAAGGATTAGGCAATGGGGGTCAAGTCACTTGCACAGGGTCACACAGCTAGGAATTGCCAGAGGCCAGACTCGAACCTAGGACCTCCTGTCTCTAGGCCCAGCTCACAATCCGCTGAGCCACCCAGCTGCCCCTCCCCGAGATATTTTTAAAACGAAATAACTGTAGTAACTATAGCTGAGCAAATTAATGCTTGTCATTCGGCCTTTCTGGCACTATTTAAGAGATTTTATCATAAAAAACATTTCTGATTTTGTCTTTATGTTTTGAAATGAAAACATAGAAATCAATGTTTTATCTGTCTTGTGTGCATCAATATGATTTATCTTATTTCTCATTTATATTGTTTTAATTTTACATAAAAGAAGGATAAAGAAAAGAACATTATGAGAAAGGCTCATAGACTTTGCCAGATTGCCAAAGGGATCCATTAAAAGAAAAAAGCTTAATAATTTCTAGTCTAGACAACGAAGTAATTCTTCATTCAATTGCTTTTTTTTCTGTCTCTTTTGAGTGGTCTCAGATGTAACTCAGGGGGCTTTCTAGTGTTTGGGGTCTTGATGTAATCATTACAATATGTTATCTGTAGAAAGAAATGTATTGAAAACTTCATCTTATGTGACAGAAGTTCTCAATCTGAGATCTGTAAAGGTTTTTTTTTTTTTTGAGTGTTTCAATAACTGCGGTTCAACATATTTGTTTCCTTTGGAATTCTATGTATTTTACCTTATGGATTTAAAAACATTCTGAGATGGCGGTCTATAGACTTCACTAGAATGCCAGTGGGACCCACAAACAAAAAAATGTTAAGAAGTCCTTTTGAAGAGGCATGATGCTACCTAGTGGTTTGTATTTTCTTTGGGCAGAAGAGAGTTAAGGACCCCTGATTTGTAGAAAATTCTTTCTCCATTTGGCCTCTTCCTTGAATGACCTCCAGGACAACAACAACTACATTTGGTATAAATAATTAGTGGACTGGTGTAATGACATTTTGAAATGCAATATGAAAAGCAAAATGATTGACAGTTGTTGGCAATTTGGAACTTGGAATGAGCCGAGCTTGGCAAAGCCTGGCAGGTGCAAATTCAGTTGATGGAAAAGGCATAAAAAGCAAGATTTGAAGAAAGAAAGATTCTCAATTTTGAGAGGGCTTGGTGTACATTGGTTTGGGCTTGGGTAGGCTGAGAAAGTCAACTTAAGATATCAGCAACCAGCACTGATCATTTCTATAGTCTCAGATCCTGTGATATCCTATACTGAACATTCTGGTTTGATTTATTCATCAAGAAGAAGTAATAGCATTCGCCATCAAATAACCTGGTTCAGGTTGAAGTCGGCTGCCTCTGCCAGGCTGGAACTGGCAGACAAACCATTAACAACCAACTAGCTTGAATATCCTGAATACCTTCAAATCATATACCATCTGGTCATCAATAGCCTAGGCGTAGGATCTTCTATATCCCTCTTTTCATCATTCCCTGTTTCTCTCCCTAAACTTGTTATTAAATCCTCAAATTTACCTAAAGTGGATGTTATCATTACTTCAGGGATTAGTGAACATATTCTTGAATATTTGAGGGAAGGAGATTCCTTTCAACTACAAAGGCTCAAATCATAGTCAGGAAGCATTATCCATTTTCAGCCAGGATAGGCAGTTAGAAGCAGCTGTGTGTTCTCAATCACAGATTCTTCACTTGACTGCATATCTTGGTACACTGTTATACTGAAGTTGGGTGAAGCAGATTCATCACAAATATAGTCCTTTGGAGTCCCTGTGTGTTTCACTACCATAACGTGTGTGTTACACTGAGAGATCTTCCACACTCATTCAGCTTCAGGCCTCATAATACCAGGCACTTACATAACACTGCTTAGCAAAGTTATCACTGTGTTTGGATTTATCAAGGCATTTTGCAAGATTTACTCATGTTCTTAGGAGATACCTTGTTGAAAGAGTGTTTAAGGCTACATTTTACTGAACTGAGTCAATTGCTTTTATGGTCAGTACATTATAGACAGTGGCCAAATATAAAACCATCATCCAATGATCCTTTGAATATTGTATATAGTTCATAACTTCAAGTCAGTGGTGTAACCATGGAGATATCTATTGCACAAAGTAATTTTTGAAATCCTGCTCATTTTCTTCTCATATTTTCATCAAATTTTAACTATGTATAGATTATTTCTGAATTATAGTAGAAAAAGTACTATGCTGGATGCTAAAAGACCTGGGTTGGAGTCCTAGGACTCATCACTTGAGTGTCTTTAGCCAAGTTATTTAACCTCTATAATCTTGAGTTTCCTCACTGTAAAAAGGAGATAATGATCTTTCTGTCACTGACTTCACAGAAAGGTGAGACTCAAATAAGAGAACATTTTTAGGAGAAAAAGGAATTTCAAACTCTTAAGAAATTTAGAGATCATTATGCCTAGCATTGACATTTTTTAGAGGAGGAGACTGATTTGAAGCACTTCCTTCCTACAGCAGAAAAGAGACAAGCCCAGGGTCACACAGGTAGGGAGGTAACAGCCAAGCCTAGGTTCTCTAACTTGAAATATTTGATTGGATCACCAAATCTCATGTTCTCATTATGGCAACATTGCACCTCCAAAATTGTTTTGTAAACTATAAGGGATTCAGCAGATGTAAAATGTTAACCAGATTACCGATGTAGGGATCACTCCTGAATTGTTCATCTTTGCACTATCAGGACAGTACTGGTGAAAGCAAAGGTCAAAGTCAACACAAATTGGTGGGGGGGGGGGCGATGTGAAGAAAACAGGACAAGCAGTTACAATAGATTTTTGGAGAGTGTCCTTATTACTATTGTATTTTTTCCATGATAGATCACAGAGACAATATAGTTCACAAGAATTTTCTTAGCCCTGGTGGAGTCAAGGCCCGTGCTCTTTAGCAAGGTAGGTAAAATGATCAATATTTTTTGTTGGGGGTCCTCAGCCTCATTACTTTTTATTTCTCTGAAGTTTTGAGTCCATATGTCCATATAGTGAAGTATACGGATAACAATAATAAATAACATTCCTATGGCACTTAAAATTGCAATGTGCTTTACACATATTATTTTGTTTGATACACATGTGTATATATGTATGTATGCAGAAGCAAGAGCAAAATGGCAAATCAATTCATTTCTCTGGACTTTGGTTTCTATACCTGTTGTTAAAAAGAAATGAGTGAGTGGATATAATATATATCTATATCTATCTCTGTCTCTCTATGTCTCCTGGATCTCCTTCTGAGAATTGATTGTATATAGATCTCAGAGGTAGTATGGATAGAGGAGGGATTATGTGCCCAGGCTTAGGATGGCTATAGTTGATGAGGGAGAAACACACACTCCTCTCACAATTGCTGTTGATATAATTTATGCCTCTCCTCCTGACAGGCTTTATTGACTAAGCCTGTCAGTTGTTCACTTCTAATAGTTTGTCCAGGCAGGAACCCCTGAGAGGTTGGGTGGATGGTTAACCTCTCTAGGTCCCAACCCGAGGTTGGATTAGTTGTTTATAGGGGCTATTGATTGGCTATTGGAAACATTGTTATCTGACTGCGTATTGATCTCCAATTCCCAAGGGCTTTGGTATAATAACCACTCAGGAAAGGTACTTGTTGGTAAAACACTATATTGAATCTATTTATGGGGTAAGGAAAACATGGTAACAGGATTGAGGACCTAGGAACCCTATTGCTAATTGATTGGCTATTAATGTAATTATTGATCAAGTCTGGAGATTGCTAGGCTTGTAGAAACTGGAGGTTCTTCACCCTCTCACTACTCTGACCTGATCTGGCCACAGCCAACCCATAGATTAGGGAAGGCTATTGATGATATTGATAGATGAATCAGTAAATTCTCATAGCTCTAATATCAATGATGTAGATTGATTACTAGCTCTCTCAGTAGGATAACAGGTCGCAGGTTTCAGGCTTACCCCTTTCACCCTTTACCTCCCACCTTCCTAAGACCCTGCTCCAAAACAAGCCCCCTTGACTTGTCCCTTGGGGCTGGGGCCAACTGCTTTTTGCCCTTGGCTCATGGCACCTGGGAACATTCCAAGAGTCTCAACTGCCAGTGCTATCATTCAAAGTGGCATCCATCTTGTCCCAGATAATGATTTTAACACTGTAAAATAAGGGGACTAGACAAGGGAATCAGTAAGGGCTCCTAGAAGTTTAATGTTTTGGAATTCTAAGTATCTTTACAGAGTAGAGAAGGGATATATTACTGCCTGTTCAGAGGGTCCTCTTTCATCCCTTCTTCCCATCAGAAATCTGACAAACTTTGGAGGGGAATAACCATTCTTCTAGTCACCCAACTTCATAATCTTGGAATCATCTTTATTACTCTTTCTTACTTAAATTATTCAATCAATTCACAAATCTTATGTCTGCAAAATTTCTTCATTTGACCCTTTCTATCTGTTCATAAAAACTTCCACTCAACATCAAGCCTTCATCACTTCTCTGGATTGTCAACGGCCTCCTAATCAACTTCCTTTCCACAAGTTTCTCAAAACAACCGAGAGGGAAAGCTGGAAGAAAAGATTCAAGAGTAGAAGGAGAACAGAGACTTTGTAGCTGAAAGGACAGCAAAGACAGAAAAAGCTGTGTAAATTTGAACATATGAAAAGGACAGACGGGAAACAGGAAATGTCGTAAGATACAGTGTGCCTTAAACATAAAAACATATTTGTATTCAGTGCATGCAATATGAACATACTGGAAGATAGAAGAGAAAAACTTCAGGCAACTTGAGAAGAGGAAGTCTAAAGTAACAAAGTGAGAATATACATTCAACATGACACATAAATAGGATACATATTTCACAAAAAGTATATATTCTGTAGACCTCATGTAGATAAATGGGAGTCTTTATAGTGGAAAAGAAATTGCTAGATAAGTACATAGTTAGGATTAGATTTATAAGGTATTAGTTGAATAGAAGGATCAATAGATTTTCTATTTAGTTAATATTAGGGCAGAGAGGATGAAAAATAAGGAAAGTAGTCTATACTTTGTAGATACATGTAAATATATTTGAACATATTTATATATACTTGTAATATAGAATTGTTGTAATTATGTAAATATTTATTTTAATTATGTATCATATGTTAAAGACTAGGTATAGAATAAGATAGGGAGCTTAGTTTCCAGGTTAATGTAACAGTTTAAGTATAGGTTTAAGAATTAGTATAGAAATAAGGGTAAAAGTGTTTGAATTGTTCAGATAAGAGTTTTAAACTGCAGTTGCAGAAGTTTTTTCCTTAAATAGGGTCTGTTGTAAAGGCTAAGGCTAAAATTGTGTTTATTGGAAATTTTTGGTTTTTAAATATTGTTTTAGTGTTATATTAGTAATAGAAGGACTGTTGTATTAGTTTAATATTATAAGAATTGGTGGAAATTGATTTAGAAATAATTATTCTAGTGTTATGATGTTGTATGAGTTTGAAATTTGTAATAGTGATAGGATATATTTATGTTTGCTACATTGTTTGGAATGTGCAAATGTTCTGTTTTATTGAAACCTTATAATTATTTTTGTAAACCTTAACCCTTACCTACTTTTCCTTGGTTAATATCCTAGAATAGCTGTAGATATGAATAGGATAGAGTATAGGAAAGTGTAGGGGTGGTTTATGGTTTGGGGGCTCAGATTGTAGCATAAGGAAATAATAAGATTTTAAGGTAAGTATTAAGGTCCACAGAATTGAACCCAGTGGGTTCAATTTTGTGAAAGGGGACGACTGATAAGAGGGAATTGGGGGGGGGGGGGTGGGAGGAAAAGGACCAGAGTGGAGACACAGAAGTTGGATGGGATACAAGAAACCAAGAAGTACAGGGGAAGATCTTAGAATCCTGGGGAAGGATTCTGAGGGGTTTAAAGGTCATCTTGGAAAGAGTGAGGACTGGTAGAGCAGGCAATAGCTCTGGGTCAAATCTCTCCTGATCCTGTGGAAAAACCCATCCTAACCATCTCGTGTTATTCCTTTTTTCCCTCTGCACTCCCAGATATTGATGTGACACCTAGAGACCTCTCAAGAGAACCTATCATTGGCATTGACCTGAACTACTGAGTTACCTTGGTGAGCTTTGCCAGCACCTGGGTGACTAGGTCACAGCAGGCACCAGCTCCTGACTCAACAGCTATCATCAAAAACTCTATTTTGTGTGGGCTTAGCCTAGGTAGTAAGACAAGAAGGTGGGAATTCTAGGTAGAGAGGAAGTGAGTATAGCCCCAACATTTGTTGAGGACTGAAGTGACCTTTTGCAAGGTCAGTGGTCTGGGAAAAGATAGATTTTGTTAGTGCTAGGGAATCTCTGAGCCGTCACCCCATACCTAATCCACATTATCCTCTTTATTAAATCTGTTAGTGTTTTAAAACTAGAGTCAGAGTGCGTGTCTAAGGGCTTTGAACAGAGAGTAGTCCATCTTGCTCTCTGGGTCTGGGAAGATTTGTCACCACCAGAGACTGGGTTCAATCAAACCCCAGTCACCAGTCTAATTACCATCTTACAGAGAATAGGTTCTCCTGTTTTTGTTTGTTTTTAAAAAAATGAATTTTAAAATTTAAAAAGACAGAGAAAATGGCTTATAGTGACCTGAAATTCAAGGTAGGTAAGGACAACATAAGATTGCACTGAAATAGAAACTCTGTCTTCCAGGTTCCAAGCATTTTTACTTTTGATCTCCCAAGCCTATATCTCTCTTCCATCTCTTCTTCATCTCATAGCACCTTTGATTCCTTTCAAGTCCCAATGACTATTCCATTTTCTATGAGAAGCTCTTCCTAATCCCTCGTACTGCTTCCTTCACTTTAAGATTATCCTCGATTTGTCTTGTACCTTGTTTTATGTATAGTCCTTGCCATGTTGTCTCCTCCTGTGTGATTATGAGCCCCTTGAGATTAGGGAATGTTTTTTTTTTTCCTTTCTTTTTGTCTCCAACACTTAGCACAGTGTTTGGCACATATTGGGCCCTTAATGCTTGTTAACCAGCTATTTACTATTTGTCTATGATGAACTCATATCTTTACTTGGGGTACTGAGAACACTGACAAATAATATCCCTGAGGCTCTGGCAGTGATTTTTGAAAGATCATAAAGAATTTGAGAGGAATCATAAAATTGAAAAGAATGATAAATGGTTTCCAAGTTTTCATAAAAGAGAAGTTAATGGATTCTGCAAAATCTAAATCAATGAGTCTGATTCTCCTTTACAACATTCTAGGACCTATTAGTAAAGGTGGTTGATGAACATCTAGAAAAAGAAAAGATAATTACAAAAGGCCAAAATTAGCTCATCAAGAACAAGTCAAGACAGAAAAGCTTCATTTCTCTATTCTTAGAGGGTTACCAGATTTTCTTAGATGTTTGCTATAGCTATAAACAAATCATTTACTTAGATTTTAGCAAAGTATTTTACAAGGTCTTGATACTATTATGGTGGTGCAAATGGAGAGACATGACTAGCTGATAAATGGATTCATAATAGATTGAATGGCCAGATGCAAAGAGTAGTCATCGGTCAATAAACATTTATTGAGTGCCTACTACATACCACGCACTGTGCTAGACACTAAAGATACACACACAAGTAAAACAGTCCTCATGACAAATAAAGAAGCTTATGACTGATGTCATTTTGGAAAGAAGATTCCCCAAGAAGATTACTCCTGAAATTTATTCTCGGTCTAAGGTTTCATACTATTTTCATCACTGACCTGGATAAAAGGCATAGACAAAAAGCTTATCAAATTTTCACTGCCTTATAGTAGGATAACTAAAGTACATCATGGTGGTCAAGCTGCAGAACATTCTGGAAAAGTTAGAATATTGGTATGAATATAGTAAGGTGAAATTGAATAGGGATGAGCGTAAAGTTGTATATTAAAGTTGTATATGTAAATTGTTAAAAAAATACTAAATTTCATCAGTATAAAGCAAGGGAGGCATGGCTAGATTTTGTCTGAAAAAGATTTAGTGAGTAGACTACAAGCTCAGTTTGGATCAACATTGTGTAACAGTAGCCAAAAAAGCTAATTCAATATTAGTCTACATTAAAAATATATAATATCCAGGAATAAGGCAAATCACGGGTTAATATAAAGAAAAATTTCCTAACCAAGCTGTAATAAATTGGAATGGGCTTCCCTGGGCTTCTTGTGAAAAAGATAGACATGTGGAAGAGCTGATGGTGCAACAGGTAGATTCAAACAGGCTGCCTGGGAGGTCATGGATCCTACCCCCACCCCCACCCCCTGCTAGAACTACAAGATATTCAATGAACAGTTTTTGTCAGTTATCTCATAAAGAGGATCCTCACTGATGGGCAAGGGGGGACCAAATGGCCTCGGAGGCCCTTTCCAATCCTGAGGATTTGTGATGCTTTCTGGATTCCATTATCTTAGATTTTTTTTTGTGCAATACTAGGCACAGCAATATACATAGGGAAGATGATTCACAAATATTTTGTTCCATAAAGTAAGAATTATAATACCTTCTTTATTTATCTTACAGACTTAGATAATGAGATAAAAGATGTAGGAGAACTTTGGTAAAGCCAGTAGGCAGCAAATATGATTTGTTGCTGTTTGAATCCTTTCAATTGAATCCAACTCTTCATGACCCCATTTTGGGGTTTCCTTGGCAGATAATGGAGTGGTTTGTTATTTTTTTCCTCCAGCTTACTTTATAGATGAGGAAACTGAGACAAACAAGGTTAAGTGACTTGCCCAGGGTCACACAGCTAATAAATATCTGAGGCCAGATTTGAGTTACGGAAGATGAGTATTTCTGAGTCCAAATCTAGTATGATTACAATATAATAGAGAAAGCATTGAATGGAATCTGAGTTTAAATCCTGTTATTACAGGTAGTACCTGTGTGACCTGAGGGAAATCTTCACTTTGGGATTTTGTTTCCTCATCTATAAAATGAAGATGTTGGCCTATATAACCTCTAAGGTTCTTCCCAGCTTTTAATCTATGAACCTGGCACATAGTGAGTAAATGCTTAATACATGCCTGTGTACTTTCTGGATTTTACAAGTACAGGGTCCTTTTATTTTAAAACTCAAATTCTTTTGCTTTCAGTTATCAAGCATAATATGATTTAAAGCTGGAGAAAATGTCAGAAAATCAATGAAAACAAACAAACAACTGTACCTTCCATCTTAGAATTGATACTAAGTTTTGAATCCAGGGCAGAAGAGGAGTAAGGGTTAGGCAATGGGGGTTAAGTGACTTGCCCAGGGTCACACAGCTAGGAAATGTCTTATGCCACATTGAACCCAGGACCTCCCATCTTTAGGCCTACCATTCTATCCACCAAGTCACCTAGCTACCCCGAAAATAATTTTTTTAACAGAGAGCTGAGGAAAGAGGAATGCTTAATAACTAGTTCTCCAAAAATGTATGCAGAACACACTTTAAAGTGTAATCTATAATATTAACATTTTCTTCATCATTTTTTGAAGTCAACAACAATAAATCAAGGTTGATTTGTAGAGTTTGGATTTCCTAATAGAATTGAGCTGCAACTCCTAATGGGAGAGCTTAAATGAGTGGTCCAATGACATACATATATGATACATGATTCATATACATATATAAATTTATGTAAAACATATACAAGATAACCTTGAGGGAAGAGGAAGTGCTAATAGTTGTTAAGACCAAGAAAGGCATCTTAACAATAGAAAGACCAGGAGGGTCAATTGGCGTAAAAACATAATCATACTTTTACTTTGAAATACAAATCTTCATTCTAGCTCTATTTTACTTGTATGGGGGCAGGTGGGGAAGCACTATTATTAGTTAACCTAGCCTGGTCCTTCAAAGTTGTTTTTTTGTTTTGTTTTGATTTTACAAACTACTTTCAGTAAAGTCAAGATTTAAACCCAGGTCCTTTAATTCCAAAGCCATTACTCTTTCCAGTACACCATACTGGCTTGTCCTGAATAGAGCCCTCAGGACCTATGCACACAAAGTGAAATACTAAGACTTACAGAAAGGAACAGAGGAAAAATCAGTGTAAATCTATTTTAGCACTTTGAGAAATTTACCTGCTACATAGGATCACTGACCCTAATTAAGAGACTATAGAGACATTTGATTATATTGAGGTTTCAGACAGCTTCTATGTAATAGAAAAGACTAGAAATCTTTATGATCCTTAATTATGGGACTCTCTCCACCAGCATGCTATTACCATACTTTAGTTGTCATTCAGCATTTCTAATTTAGAAAATTTCCTGGGCTGCATTTACTGAATGAAAATGGCCCTAGCACCTTCTTAGCTGAGAGCAAAGTTTACAGGATCAATTATTAAAAAAAAAAAAAAAAGCTCACAATATAAACCTGAGGCAGCTAACCCTCAGAGGGAAAAACAAAAAACAAACCCATTCTAATATTCAAATATTCTTACCCCCACTCTGATTTCTAGCAAAATCAGACTCAGGTTTATTGCCTTTGGACAACCTCATTGGTATTCTCTACGTTCTCTACCCAAGACAGACAGACAGACAGACAGATAACCCAAAGCATTCTCCTCTCAACTTTACTTCTTTACAAAGCATTTGTAGAACTCAGGGATATCCACAAGGCATATAGACAGAAAAAAACAGACAGGTAGAAGACTGAATGAATGGGTGGATAGACAGACAGACAGACAAACAGATAGATAGATAGATTGATTGATTGATAGAGAGAGAGAGAGAAATAGAGCAAGAGACAGCTCTCAAAAGATACTTTTCACTGAACATAAATCCTTTATCTTAAACTCACCAACAAATGTATATAAATAAATAAAGCCAATTCAGCAACACCCACCTCTCACAGCTGTGGTTGATGGGATCCTGTGATTCCACTCTCTATGGGCTAGTCCTCCAAGGTATAACAGGTACCTCAGGGCACGACTTAACTGTTTCCCAGGTAGTTGTCCAGAATTGGTGGGCGGAGTCTCCCTGGAACTCTCTTTGAATCCTTTAATGCTTAGAGGACTGACTTGGGAGAGGTGAGCTACCTTCTTTGTGTTCCCTGCTAGAGGGAAAAGCTAAGAGACCAGTGTGGCTGCATGTGTGGCTAGAGGGGAGGTGGGGGTGGAGGCAGGGGGAGGGGAAGTAATATGGGAATCCTCTCCACATGATTTCCTGTATTTGGTGCATGGAGTCTCTCTTCAGGCTCCCAAGGGAAAAGGCAGATTTAAACTTTTCCTTTGGTTGTTGGAAAGAACAGAATAAACACCAGGAAATATCCATGATAACTACAGTAAGCAAAGAGACTGACAGTCCCCAGCAGAGAGTCTTACCTTACTTATAATGAAGCACTGTCCTTCCTGAAGGTTCTTCAAGTGTTTGACCAACCCAGACTCGAGAATGTGCTCAGCTTCTCTGAAACTGAAGGGGATCCTGGCTTAAACCCAAGGGCTGAAATTTCAGAGGGATAGGTCAGAACAGAACTATTGAAGGCTTTTCCACTCCCTCAGGAAAAAAGATTGTCTCTATTCCTGTCTTTGGATAGGGCTATTCACCTCCTGTTTGCTTATCTTAGAATTTAAAGTTTCTCAAGGTCCTTGCTGATCTTCAGTTGTGTCCAACTCTCCTTGACCCCATTTGAAGTTTTCTTGGTAAAGATATTGGAATGATTTGCCATTTCCTTCTTCTGGTCATTTTTCAGTAAGGAATGTTAGGCAAACAGGGTTCACTGACTTGCCCAGGGTGACACAGGTAGTAAATGTTTGAAGCCAGACTTGAACTCAGGAAGATGAGTTCCTGATTCCAAGTCCAGTGTTCTATCCACTGTATCCCTTAGGTTCCATTTACCCTTAATTCTGGCTCTGGACCTTCATACCTGCATGATTGAAAAAGTTACTTCATCTCCTCTTTCCCTCTCAGTTTCCCCATATGCAAAAAAGGAACAGGGCCTTGACCTTTATTTACATTGATATAAGGAACTGGCAGATGATGAGAAAGTCGCTCTACCAATGAAAATTGTCTGCTTCTTTGAAACTGATAGCCTTGGTGAGTTGTTCCAGAACATGGAGAGTCTGAACGATTTGCCCAGAGTCAAATAGCCACTATCTGTCAGAGGCAGGATTTGTACCTAAAGCTTTCCTCCTCTAAGGTCAGCTCCCTATCCACTACACCACACTGCTTTTCATCTGCGAAAGTAGCATAAGACCTCCATTACCTGCCACCTAGTTGTCTGAGGAAACTGCTTTATAAATTAAAAAGGGTTATTATGCTCATGAGAATTATTATAATAATATCCTATGGAATTATGATTGGGTTTTTGGAAAAGGAATCTCCATAAAGAATATTAAAGCTGGAAATAAACCTTAAGGTAATTTATCTAGACATGCCAAACTCAGTGGAAATGGCAGCTCTTAAAACATGCATAAGGATCCTTGCAGGTCACATATTAACTCAGAAAACAACATACTATCTCTGTTTGATTGCATTTTTATTTATTTTGCTAAAATATTTCACTATTACATTTTAAACTGTTTTGAATCTTACTTGAGAATGTCAGTCACAGGTTTAATACATTTGATCTAGATCAATGGCCTCAGTTTCCAAACAGGGAAACAAAATCAAGAAAGGGAAAATAATTTACTACTACAGTTATTGTGTACTACACTACTTCTAAATGGCAAAGCTGGGAGAGTTGATAAGGTGTGTCATATTCAAACTCTGGGAGTTGAGAGTCTCACCTTGATCGACAGGTGAAGACTGTTGGAGACATCGGAATGTTCCCAGATACCATGAGGACAAGAGGAAAGGCAGTTGACCAAAGGATAGAAATACCCTGACAGTGGCTTTTGGCTTTTGGTTTTGAAGCCCTTGGCCTGAAAGCCTTGACCTTGAACATTGATCTGATCTTGGAAGATTGACCTGTGGATCTGACTGTGGATCCTCTGGTTCTCTCTGAATCCCCCTAGATATTTAGACATCTGAACCATCACTAGATATTTAGGTATCCTGGGCCCGGGCAGGAATCGGGAAGAGGGAAGGAGAAGAAGCACAGGGAGGTAAGGGAGGTATTTCCTGACAGTTTTAGGACTGACATAACAGCTGGCAATAAGAAGCTGAGAGGGGTCATCAATATGTGTATCAACCAAGCAGGTTGCTTTCTCTGGTTTGGCAGTGTCCAAGCTGAGCCAGAGGAGGTAAAGAACAGGAACTTCAGCATTACTGAAACAGCCTACAGTCCTGAGGGATTAGTGATCATAGATATTAGTGACAGGGTCTCCTATCCCCAATCCATTCCCGATCATTCCTTTCCCTTATTAACGTCTAAAGATAAAGATTATTAAGTACCTTCCTGAGTAGTTATTACATCACAACTCTTGGGGAGGGAGCAACGCAGTCAGATAAAAACGTTATCCAAGGCTAATAGAGTCCAATAATAATAATCAATCCAACCCCAGGTGGGACCTGAACGGGTTACCCATCCACCTGACCTTTAGGGATCCTGCCTGGATGCTGCTCTTAAGAAGTTCACAGTCTTATAGTGGTAACAACATGAAACAGTTCCGTTCAAACAAGATACATTAGATAAATTGGACTTGATCTCAGGAGGAAGGCACTAATATTGACAGAGATAGAGGAAAGCTTCCTGCAGAAGATGAGATTTGAAAGAAGCCTGAAGGCCGAGATGAGGAGGGAGAGGATTCTAGGCCAGTGAAAATGCCTGGAGTCAGGAAATGGGATGTTTTATTCCCGGAACAGCAAAAAAAAGTTCGTGGAAGAGATTGTGGGGCAAAAAGACTGGAAAGGCAAGAGGGGGCAAAGTTATGAAGGACTTTGATTGCCAGACCGAAGAATTGATGTTTGATCATGTAGGTGATAGGGAGTCATGGGAATTCATTAAGTAAGAAGTTAGACCTATGCTTTAGGAAGATTAATTTACAGCTGAGCAAAAGGACTAGACTGAGGAAAGATGACGCAGGGATACCGACAGTAGGCTGTTGCAATTGTCCAAGTGTGAGATGATTAGAACCTCCACCAAAGTGGTGGCAGGGTCTGGAGATAACATTGGATAATCTCCACATTTCAGTAATTACAGTAGCATGAATAAGAGGGCAGCTAGGCGGCACAGGAGATAAGGTGCTGGACCTGGAGTCAGGAAGTTCTCAGTTCAAATACAGTCTCAGACTATCTATGTATCTCTGGGCAAATCATTTAACCCTATTTGCCTCAATTTCTTCATCTGTAAAATGATCTGCATAAGGAAATGACAAACCCCTCTAGTATCTTTGCCAAGAAACCTGAAAGGGCTCATGAAGAGTCAGACATAACTGGAAAATGATTAAGCAACAAAAGCATGAAAAAATACAAATCCAGTAAACTGAGTGAGGTGGTAAAACTAGGTGACTTCTCTAAGGTTCCTGCCATGTGGAACTATCATCGTAGGACTCTGTGATTCTATGGTTCTGATAGATGCATCTATCTCTCTTTCTGAGAACTGAAAACAGCCAAGGCACATGATAAGACCTTTGTTTGTTGGCAGTTTAAATGAGGAACTTGTCAATTAGTGACTGAGAGAAGAGACTGCTCTCCCAGGCTTAGTATCTTGTTGTTATTATAGAATATTGATTGAAACAGCTGCAGGTGACAAGGTGTTGTTTATAGAGCACGGGAAATATGCCATCTCTGGTCTCACAAAGCTTAGATTTAGAAGAATCGAAAAACCTCAAAGGCCAGAAAGCAAATGTTTTGCATGCATTTAACTATATTTGGGGTTTGATTTAATAACAAAAACTAATGTTTATATAATACAGCAGTTCTCAAAGTGTAATCTGCAGACTCCTGGGAATCCCTCGAGGCCAAAACTAGTTTCCTAATTATACTAAGGCGGTTAAAAATACTCCTTGCCTTTTCCACCCATATATCTGTGTGATGCCAGATTTTCCTCACACATTTCACCCCAAACAACAAATCACAACAGATCGAATGCAGGTAGGAGAAGGCAGCTGTCTTCATGTAAGCCAGACATTAAAGAAATTTGCAAAAACAGTTCAACAGTGGGGCAGCTAGGTAGCTCACTGGATTGAGAGTCAGGTCTAGAGACGGGAGGTCCTAGGTTTAAATCTGGCCTCAGACCCTTCCTGGCTGTGTGAACCTGGGCAAGTCACTTGACCCCCATTACCCACCCTTACCACTCTTCCACTAAGGAGCCAATACACAGAAGTTAAGGGTTAAAAAAAGAAAACAAACAACAACAACAACAACAACAAAAACAGTTCAACAGTGCCTTTCTTCTTACTACATTTATTTTGCTTTGGAAAATATATTTATTTTTTATAAAAATTTAGTATTTGTGTAAAACATGTGACGGACTTGTTATTTTAAATGAATAAGCATCAGCTCTAATTTCTAATAAGGTAAATATAAGTCACATATACAAAAGCTCTTTCATTGTTCTTTAGTTATTTCAATCATGTCCAACTCTTTGCTACCCAGTTGGAGGTTCTCTTAGCAACAGTACTAGAGTGGTTTAACATTTCCTTCTCCAGCTTATTTTAAAGATAGGGAAACTGAGGTAAACAGGGTTAAATGACTTGCCCAGGATCACATGACTAGTAAATGTCTGAGGCTGGATTTGAACTCAGGTCCTCCTGACTCCAGGCTGGGCCCTCTATCCACGGTGCCACCTAACTACCAAACTTCTTTGGGGTTCTCTGTAGTTTTTAAGTCCATAAAGGGATCCTGAAACTAAGAACCTGGAGAACCTCTCATATGTTTTTTGAAGGTTCAAAGAGCATTTTACCTTCATGATCCTATTTGTTCTCACAAGAACTCTATGAGGTTAATGTTATTATTCCTACTTTGCATATGGAGGAAACCAAGGTACAAAGTGGCTTACAAAGACTCATAGAGTTAGTGTCACAGGCAGTATTCAAACTTGGATCCCACTCATTCCTAGGTTCAGTTTTCTTGTCACTAAAACCCTGCTGCCTTCACAAATAATGAATAAGGAGAGAGAGAAAAAAAGAAAGGGTGGCTAGGTAATATAGAGAATAGAACACTGGATCTGGACTCAGAAAGATCTGAGGCAAAATCCAATCTCAGACACTTACTAGCTGTATGACCCATGACAATTCACTCAAGCCTATTTGCCTCAGTTTCCTTATCTATAAAATGAGCTGGAGAAGGAAGTGGCACATGACTCCACCATCTTTACCAAGAAAACCCCAAATGGGATGATAGTCAGACATGATTGAAATGACTGAATGACAACAACAAAGGAGAAAGTTAGGAAATAATGGACAAGAGTTGCAGGTACAGAAATATAAGATAAGAATAAATCAAGAAAATGAAAGAGGGTGGATGAGTTTTTTAAGTAGGAGGGCAGAAAAGAAGAAATGATAAGGAAAAGGGATGAGAAGTAACAGAAAGAATTCAGGAGGTTGCAGAGCAAGGACAGGAAGCTATGAGGCAGAAAGAAAGCAGGAAATGGTTTAAGGGTCTGTCAGTAGTTTATCTGGTGCTGTGGGCAGTGTCAAATACAGTCTGGAGCTCTTGGGCCTTTGTATGCAACTTTCCTAAGTTACCTTATGGACATTGGTTTCAAAAGTTAATATATATTGTTATACATATACATATGTATATATGTAACTCAACTTCCACTCCAAGCCTGGGGTGGTTTTCTTATGACAGCTCCACAGTGTTGCTGCGTTGGGGTGGGTAGGTAGGGGTATATGACTCCTGATTGGCTGAGGGGGCTACCAAGATTTTGATATTGTACAACTGCATTAATGGAGAAGAGACTTCTTTTGATTCAGAGAGAATGGTGGGAGAAAGAAATTCAAGAAAGACTGATAACCATGGGACCAAACCCCTCTTTCCTCCAATCCCTACTGAAGCTAACAGCCACCCCCCACCACCACACCCAACACCACTATAACAAAATACCATTAAAACCTGGCAGAACACCAGGACTTTCCTGTCAGAACTGGACAAATGACCTCTGGCATCACTGACCATCAGCTTGAGAACTTCCTTCCAACCCAGAGAGGAGGTTCCATACCCTTCTTAGACAATCCAGGTTACCTCATCCCTGATGATCCTATTAGAGGCTGGACCCATCTCCACACGGGTAGAAATTTAGCAGCCATCTTTGCTGATGCTGATCTCCTCTTTGCCCCCTTATGAACCTCACCTCCCCAGGGGACTCCATAGCCACCTCTCCTGGCATCCAGCCCCTCTCTCCTTCACTGCTCCTTCCTTCCCTTCCCTACTTTGCCCCTCCTTTCCTTTTGTAAAACTGCACTATACCACCTCACTCTGGTGTTAGCACTGGGTTGAACCCTGGTCAGTCAGCACTGCCAGATGGTGTACTGGCTGGGAACTGGTCCAGTTGCTTCTCAGCCAGATTGGGCTGCCTCCTAGTTCCTCAGACTCCTGGTTCAACCCTGAGATACCCTGACTTGTCAAACTCCTGTCAATCAGGAGCGATAAAGACAATTGACAAACAAATGAAAGATATGCCTAGAGTCGCAGCAGACAGGTGGCCATCTCCTGGCATGTCCCTAAATTCTTTGTGGTGTCATTGGTCCTCTTCAAAAAGGAGGGTGAACAACAATAACAGCATCTAAGGCAGAGTGATTGATACTTCGTTCTAATGCAGGGGTCGGCAACCTTTTTGGCCGTGAGAGCCATAAATGCCACATTTTTTAAAATGTAATTTCGTGAGAGCCGTACAGTGCTCACAGTGCGCTCCTGTAACAGCGCCTGAAAAAAAATTGACTTTATGGCTCCTGCAGAAAGAGCTATATCTGGGCCTCAAAAGAGCCAGGTATGGCTCGGGAGCCATACGTTGCCAACCCCTGTTCTAATGCATCAAAACTTAGAGGTTTTTAACAGTGCATCTCCTTAAACAGTGAAAAGAAATCTACTTAGCAAGAATAACTTACTGAAACAAGAAGCTACCAAAAGATGGACTTCCTTAGAATGGGGAAGTAGTAAGAGAAGTAGTTACAGTAAAGTGAATTACTCAGCCTAATACCACCTTGCTCTCTCCCCCAAGTAGCAGCACCCAGAGCAGTATCCTGTAGTGGCCTAGGGCATCCAGGGGTTTTCATCTATGGGGACATGACTCCAATTCTATCTCCCTTCATTGGGTTATGTCTCTAGAACCTTCCGCTACTGTAGGATCCAGAGGGTCTAAATCTTTTCCCCCACCTTGACTGAATTTTTCTTAAAAACAAAAAAAGAATTGAAAGTAGATTTCGTGTTTTTTGTTCCATGAAAATTTTGTGGTCTTCCATGCAAAGGCATTTTGTGATACTTGCCCATGTCAAAACAGTGAAGTACAAACTCTGGACCCACTTCTATTTTCACTCCAGCTGCCCAAATCCAGGCTTTTGTATAGATTGACTAGAGAGCAGTCTATTCTTGTCATTTTAGGAGCATCTTTTCTTCTTCAATTCTTTTACCAAAAATATGTGGAAACGGATACTTGAAATCTCATAACTAGAGACTAATTTCCTTTCCTTGGCCTGGAGCTTTTGATATTCAGCAAATGCATCTGGAAGATATATTAGTCATTTATGCCTTAGTGTAGATGGTTTGATCAGATGCTTTCCTACTAGCATATTCCCGAGTTTTTTTCCTAATAATTCTTCCAGTTACTCAGGCTTAAAACCTCAAAGTCATTTCCCCCCTTCCTCATGCCTTTACCATGTACAAACAATCACTTTTTTGTTGTAAATTTTTTTTATCCCCATTAGATGCCATGTGAGAGATTGCCGTAAACATGCTTGGTATCCCCAAAACAGTGTATAGATTTGCAGTACTTTTACAACAAAAAAAAATTTAAGCTATTTAAAATTAAACAATCAAATACATACCATAGAGGTAATATTACACATGACAATACGTATATTTTATGCATGTATGAGTTACTAAATTTTAAAAAGATATCTGCATTTCTAGCCTTTTTTGTGTAATCTGTTGGCTTTCATATTCTTTTTGCAGTCTTTAACTTTTTATTTATTTTAACTTGAAAAAATAAATTATATATATTCATAGTATTAAAAATAAAATGTGTTGATATTATAAAATACTATGCACAGTTCTAAGCCCGGTTGTTCTTGTTGAATATTCTTTATGACACCATTCTTGGCAAAGATACTGAAGTGGTTTGTTATTTCCTTCTCCAGTTCATTTTATAGATGAGGAAACTCAGGCAAACAGGGTTAAATGACTTGCCCAGGTTCACATAGCCAGTAAGTGTCTGAGGTCAGATTTGAACTGCATAAGATGAGTCTTCCTGACTGCAGGCCCAGGCCCCATAGTAAGTGCTGAATAATTTGCTTGTTGAATTGAATTGAATTTCATCAGAATGGATATTCCCTCTATTTGCACAGCTCCAATTTTCCCATGACTACTTTTTTTTTCCATATTCTCCCATAGAAGATCCATCTAATGTATTGAAAGTCTTTTTCTACTGGAAACCTTCAATTCAATGATAATTTACTCAGCTTTTACTGCATGGCAGGCACTGAGTTAGATTTGGGAGCTTCAAAGACAAAATCAAAGCAATCCTTGTCTTTTAGAAACTTGCTTTTTACAGAAAGTGATACTACATGTATTGCTGAGGAGACCAGCAACAATGTTACATAGGAGGTGGCATTTGAGGGGACCTTTGAGGCAAACTAGAGATTCTAAGAGGCAGAACTGAGGTACTCTTGCAGGCAGGAAGGATAACCAGTGCAAAGACAGACTCCATTTCTATTTCCCTTCTTCATGTTTTTGCCATAACTGTACCCCATGACTGAGACCTGGACTGCTTTCCTTCCTCACATTCACTTCTTAAACCCTCCAACTTCGTTAAGATCCAGTTCAAATGCTATCAGCTTTAAGAGATCTTCTCTACTCTACCTCAACCCCAGATGCTAGAATTTTCACTTCTAAAATTATCTCCTATCTAATTCCATGTGTATCTTCTATAAAGCTATTTACATGTCTTCCCCCCATCAAAATGTAAGCATCTTTTTTTTAACCCTTACCTTCCGTCTTGGAGTCAATGCTGTGTATTGGCTCCAAGGCAGAAGAGTGGTAAGGGCTATGGAGGTCAAGTGACTTGCCCAGGGTCACACAGCTGGGAAGTGTCTGAGGCCAGATTTGAACCTAGGACCTCCCATCTCTAGACCTGGCTCTCAATCCACTGAACTACTCACCTGCCCCCAAAATGTAAGCATTTTTAAGAGCAAGAACTATTTTTTTGCCTTTTTTTTGTATCTCTAGCATGTAGCATGGTGCCAAGAAAGCAGGAACCACTTAATAATTGCTGATGGAGTGACTGATTTGCAAAGAGATGCATGATGGAATGTTGGGTTGTTTTACTTCTTAGCATCATGCTGAGTATTTCAATGAATTCCAACTTGTTGGCTCTAATTTTTATGAGCACCCTTACTGCACCTGTCATGATGACTTAACAGAAGGAGAATCTGAACTTGTATCAGGATTTAATGTTGAATACTGATTTTGTTTGCTCTTGAATTTTCCTTATCCTTCATGTTATTTGTGGTTTTATTCTTAAAAAAAAAAACAAACAACAACCTTATTTTCTGTCTTAGAGTCAGAACAAGTATGGGTTCTAAAGGAGAAGCACAATAAGTACTAGGAAAATAGGGTTAAGTAATTGCCTAGGGTCACATAGCTAAGAAGTGTTTGAGGTCAAATTTGAATGCAGATCCTCCTGACACAAAGCCTGGCTCTTTATCCACTGAGTCACCTCTATAGTTTTATTCTTCCAAGATCATGATGTTACATGATTTGTGGCCATGACCCATCTCCAGCAGATTTTTTTAAAACAACTAAAATTCTGATTTCATTTGCATATGGGAAATAATTCTCTCTGCAAGTCTTCGCTTCCTTTGCACATAATCCTGAGAAGCTAAATGATTTGTCTGCATGTATCAGAGATGAGATTCAAACACAGGTCTTCTTGACTCTTAATTGGAATAGCTATCATCTAGATTTCCTCTCCAATGAGAGAATACAGGCTTTGAAGAGATGAATTTTTGGAGCAAAGAGGAGTTTGAAGTAATTGAAAAACTACAAATTACATGCTTACACCACATACATACTTAACCTCAGTTTCTCCTACTCATCTTGCTTATTGACCGTCAATTGTGTTTAACCAAGATATCACAGAAGAGCTAACAGGCTGCTCTGCTAGGGATTTAAATTAGCATAGTACTTTTAACTATACAAAATCACTTGCTTTTTATCCTAACCTTATATAATAGATAAATATGCTTATCTTACCAAAGAAGAAACTGAGGCACAGTGACGTGTAACAGCCACTCACACAGCTAGTTAGTAATAGATATGAGACTATGGTACAGGCCTGGAACTACTGGTTTCTGGGTTTCTCTCTCTACACATATTCAGTAAATATTAAACAGCAAGTAGTCAATGATGAAATAAAATAAATGTTTTGTTGGTTGGGTTCTCTGTTATGAAGAATTCACTCTATTAAGAAATGATGGTTAGGAAATATTTTTAAAAATCAGTTCTACTTTATTCCCAAAGGACTTGACATTGTGACTTGCAACTGAAATCATTTCCTCTGCTTGGGTGTTGACATTTGTCCTAAAGTCCTAGACAAACCACAACTCATTGCCCTAAAGTATCCTTTTGTTGGCTCTTTCATTAAAAAAAGGAAGCTAATATACATTTTAGCCACTTGTCAGTTCCTCTAAATAAATAGAATTGTTTCTTTTCCATTACAAATCAACAGCAGTCTTTTTTTTTTAACCTACAATTACAAAGTAACTTTTTTTCTCTCCAAAGGTGATGTGTTCACAAAAGCCCCAGATCTCAGCAACTCTGTTGTCTTCTACAGCTATTTGGAGAAAAACTCTGCCAGTAATAGTAAGAATACCACAGCTCTTTAGGGACAATCCTTCCCGTAGTTGACCAAACTACTCCCTACCCCCAAACAAAGTCACAGCACTAGTCAACTTCCTTTAGTCCCCAGGCCTTCCAGGTTAGGTAGAATCTCCCCTTGACTATTCCCTCTCCCTCACTCCACCTTTGGCAATAATCTCCTTACTTTTTACCCTTCTTCCATGGCCTCTCCTCTCCCCTCTAACCTACAGAGCCACCAAAGTGATTCCTAAAGCATAGGCTTGACCATGTCATTCCTCTTCCTTAAACTCATTGTATAAAATACAAAATCATCAGTCTGGCATATAAAGCCTTCCACCATTGATTCTTATCTATCTCTCCATACTTATTGCCCATTAATTCCTTTTAAACATCCTCTGTACCAGTCAAACTAGCTTGCTAGCTGCTCCATGCACATAGTGTTCTTCCTCTGTCTATCCACTAACTTTTCTTGTTCCCCCACCCACATTCAGGAATGCTCTCAATCTAGACATATAACAAGAACCTGAAGAAATGCAACACCATTAGAGAGGTGAAGGGATGTTCAGGAATCCAAGGACAAAGAGCCCAAGTAGACACACTGGCATTTGTGCTGCCTTCATTCAGATCAGTCCATGTTCCAAGAGTAAGAGAGTGATTAATCACTAATTCGTGTTCCAAGAATCCAGAGGGTGAATTGATTTGGAAAGGAAGTAAGTATATCTGGGCTTTTCTAAAATGGTGGTCAGGGCTAAGCAGTCACCAATCAGGAGAGTAAATCTTAGGGTAAATGTTTCTCTATGGTAGCTGTCATGGAATTATAGAGAAGGTAGAGGTAAACATCTCACACAAAATTAGCACCTATCACACCTCACACAGTCGTGAGGATCAAATGAGATGATATTTGTAAAGTGCTATACCCTGAGACCTTCTCAGCCCTCTCTTTAGCAGTAAAGCTTATTCTTCTTCAATAATAATTATTAATTATAATAACAACTATTTTATATAACAATTACTATGTGTCATATACTGTTCTATTTATTATCTTATTTGATCTTCACAGTAATCCTGGTGCTATTATTATCCCCATTTTATAGATGAAGAAATTGAGGCAATCAGAGGTTAAATGATTTGCTTAAGGTTACACAGTTAATAAGTGTCTGAGGTCTGATTTGAACTCATATCTTCCTGATTCTAGACCCAGAGAGCTCTGTCCACTTCCTGAGAGGAGAGACTGTCTTCTTTTACATTTTTACATTTTCTCTGTAGCTCCAATGATTAATATTGTGTGGATAGAATTTGCTCCCCAGGACTCTCTTACCCAGCATCCCATTTGCATGTTTATGCTACATGCTAATGTAGGGAGGATATATTTTGATGTAACCCCGCCCCTCTCTCTCTTCTTCCCAGAACACAGCTGTGGAGACTGGGGGGAGAGCTTGGCAGGAAAGTTTACTCACATGGTCATACTTAAGCTTTGTACTTCTATTTTTTTCTTCTACTTCAAATGATTACTAATAAATCTTATACAATATAATACTTGAAGTTATTGATATTAATTTAAATTTTATAATATGTAGTAATCACATAACAAATGCTTTTTAATTCCTTATATTTTTCATTCAAGAAGAGAAGAGAAGATTAGGTGGGTTACCAGCCAATAGCCAAGAAATTTGCAATAGCTGAAGGCAGTTCTTTAAAAATTCAAGGAAACAGTAAGAAAGCAAGAGATCTCCAGGAATTGAGGAAGCAGGGATCCTTCAAGGACAGTAAACTACTAGAAGGTTTATATCTCGACATCAACTACACATCAGGGGCTGAAAAAATGCTTTTTGAATTTATTTGAATTGAGATTAGCCACAGGTATCAACAACAAGGAAAATGCCCGAATACCCTTGGTGTTCCTACCATAGCTCTTTATTTTTCCTCTTTTTCTGATAAGAACTCATTCTAGTTAACACCAGTACCAATTGAAAAGTGTTAGGAGATAGTGAGGTAGTTCAGTGGATTGAGAGCCAGGCCTATAAATAGAAGGTACTGGGTTCAAATATAGCATTAGACACTTCCTAACCATGTGACCCTTGGCAAATCACTTCCCCCCACTGCCTAACCCTTACCACTCTCCTGATTCGAAACCAATGATTCTAAGACAGAAGGCAAGGGGTTAAAAAAAAGAATCTTGGAGTAGGAAGGGTCTGGACAGAAGTAGCTCCTTGATGTAAAGAGGAGCAAGAAAATGGGGGCATAGGAGAGAAAAATAGTCGTTTGTACTCTGGAGGAAGAGATAATGGTGTCCCTCATATCGATGCTGTTTCCATTTAGTACTTGTTTCGCTTCCACCAGACTGTGAACTCCTTGGGAAATGGGTCCATTTTTTACCTTTCTTTGTATCTGCAACACTTAGACTAGTGCTTGGCACTGTCATAAGCACTTTAAAATGTTTGCTGACTGACTGACCATAACTGTCATCCCCTTGTAACAGGGTCACTCTCTGAGAACAGCTCCTTCCCTTCCTGCCTTAAACTGGGCAAAAATTGAGATGTTAAGAAAAAGATTCCATACGCATAACAAAAAGATTGTGACTGAATAATGAAAAAGAAGAAAAGTCAAAGAGATTGTTATGCTTGTGGTCCCATGTTGAAGAGGAAAAGAGGTAAGAAGTTCAGTTGTAATTGGAAGTCATTTGTTCACATGTGGGTGGTAGAGTGAGGTGGGAAAAGGGGGGATAGAGAGGGAGCATGGGTTATTGATATGTTGTTCAGTTGTGTCCTATTCTTTGTGACCCCCTTTAGAGTTTTCTCTGAAAAGATATAGGAGTGATTTGCCATTTCTTCTCCAGATTATTTGACAGATGAGGAAACTGAGGCAAACAGGTTGAGTGATTTGCCCAGGATCACCCAGCTAGTAAATATCTGAGATTAAATTTGAACTCAGGGAGATGAGTCTTACCGAGTCCAAGCCCTATATTCTCTGTCCATTGAGACACTTAGCCTGAATATTTATGTGTTTGTTATTTAAAGTCCTTTGAAGTCTAACTCTAACCTCCCAGACTGATTTCATATTACTCTCCTACATGTATTTGATGTTACTACAGAATTGGACTATTTGCTGTTTCCCATACACAACATTCCATTTCCCACTTTCCTATCTTTATCCTTGCTTCTTGGAATCAATAGCTTGACTCAAGGATCATCTCATGTAACACATGAGGCCTTTCCTGATTTCCTGAGCTATTAGAAATTCTCTCACCAAAATGACTTTGGACATATTTTGTAATTACTTATCTTATTTATTTATTAATTATTTATTTCCCCTAGAAGGTAAGATCATCAAGGGCAGGCTCTGTTTTCACTTTGGTTTTTAAATTTCTAATGGCTTGTATGGTGCCTGGTACATAGTAGGCCCTTAATAAAGTTCTGGCTGATTCAATTTAATGGAATTAAGGAATTACAGAGTAGAGAGAGGGCCAGAAACAACTCTTTCTAAATACATAATATTGATAAATCAATTGAACATTGATAAATCAAGTCAGGGAATCCTGTATTTTAGCAGGCAAGAATGATGAAAAATATTTGGATAGGACTATATATTATATGGGAAGATTTTAGATTGGATCCTGTGGATACCATTAAGCTTTCTCTAGCCCACAATGCAATAGCAGAAGTTCCTTGTTATTTCCTACAATATTCTTTACTGTCCATAACCAATTTTAGAATGGCAACTTGATTCTTTTTTTTAAATCCTTACTTTCCATCTTAGAATCTATGCTGTGTATTGGTTCTAAGGCATAAGAGCAGTAAGGGCTAAGCAATGGGGTTTAAGTGACTTATGTAGGGTCATACAGCTAGGAAGTATCTGAGGCCAGATTTGAAGCCAGGTCCTTCCAACTTCAAGCCTGAAACTATCCCCTGGGCTACCTAGCTACTCCTATATTCTTTTATCATTCCCCCCACCCTCCCATCCTAGGTCAATCTATTTAGGAACTATTCTTTCCAATTAGTTTTTCTTCTCCAGTCATCTTCCATTAGAACCTTGGAAAATAGAATTCTTCTGAAAACAAATATGTAATTTGGATTACCTTCCAGTCAACCTTTTTCCTACATCTTGTAAATATTTTTTTCTTTTCCTCTAGCAGCCACATGCAGAAATCCTTGAATATGTCAAATGAGAGTCCTCTTGTGCCTTGCTTTGATCTTCCCTGCCTTATTTTCCAGTATAATTATTATCTTTAGTCTCTTATCTCTAGTCTTTTCTCTGTTTCATCTCTGACCTTTCAGATCTTTCTCTATTTGCTCTGTACTTTCTTTAGGGTCCTGGTAACATGCTAAAAGTCTATCTTAGAGATATAGGTTCTGTTTTTTCCCACCTCCCCATACCCTATTCCCAATAGGTAAAAAGAAAAAAGAAAAACAAGTCAAGTCAAATCAAGTCAACAAGAATTCATTAAGTACTTACCAGTGTTGGATAGAGTGCTAAGAACTGGAAATATAAAGAAAAGCCAAAATAGTCTCTGCCTTCAGAGAACTCACATTCTAATGGAGGAGATGATGTAGAAATAACTATGTACATACAAGTTCTACACAACATAAATTGGAAATAATATCAGAAGGAAGGCACTAGAATTGAGAGAGATCTGACTTCTTGTAGAAGGTGGGATTTGAGTTGAGGTTTGAAGGAACTTAGGGAAACCAAGAAGTGAAGGTAAAGAAGAACATTCTAAGCATGATAGATAGACAGTGGAAATGTATGGAAGTAGAATACGAATATCATGTGTGTAAAGAAAACAATATGGCTAATGTTACTCTATCATAGAGTATGGGGAGAAGAGTAAAATGTCAGAAGATAGAAAAGGTAGGAAGAGGGTAGGTGATAAAAGGGTTAAAAGCCAAACAGAAAAGCAAAACCTTTGCAATAAATCTTCATACTCAAGTAAAATTCATTTCTACATTATTCATGTCCAAAAATATATGTCTCGGGGCAGCTGGGTAGCTCATGGATTGAGAACCAGGCCTAGAGACAGGAGGTGCTAGGTTCAAATTTGACCTCAGATCTCAGCTGTGTGATCCTGGGAAAGTCACTTAAACCCCATTGCCTAGCCCTTACCACTCTTCTGCCTTGGAGCCAATACACAGTATTGACTCCAAGATGGAAGGAAGTAAGGGTTTAATATATATATTGTTCAGGATCACACAGTTAGGAAGTATCTGAGGCCAGATTTGAAGCCAGGTCCTTCCAACTTCAAGATATATATCATTCTGAATCCTGAATCCATCCCCTCTCTGTCAAGAGTGCATATTTGATGCATATAATCAAAAGAACCTCAGGAAGGAAGAAAGGAAGGAA
>NC_058133.1:281350702-281380732 GCF_016433145.1 Gracilinanus agilis
GAGGGAGGGAAGGAGGGAGAGAGGAAGGGAGGTAGGGAGGGAGGAAGGGAGGGAGGGAGAGAGGAAGGAAGGAAGGGAGGGAGGGAGGAAGGAAGGAAGGGAGGAAGGGAAGGAGGGAAGAAGAAAAAAAACATTTGTCAGAATCAGAAAATAGTGATTCTCTAAAAATACAAATCAGAGGAATACCTATTGCAATGCACCAAGAGCTGTGTATAATTCTCGCTGTTTTGAAATTACCAGTGGAAAAAGGATGGCTCATCTTTTTTGGTCAGGGGAGAAGAGACAGTTGTGATACTGAATGATAGGGAACCCCATATTAATTGGTTGAAAACCATAAATTCTATTAGGAAACAAAATATAAGTAAAAGTAAATACAAAAGTATTTATAAAAATAAATATACATATACACATATATATAATACAAAATACAAAATAAATTCCAATGGTAGTTGAAGTCTCTTAAATGAGGGTGTCAAGGCTTCCTTCAGTTGGAACAGTCTACAATACTCTCAGATGATTCTATGTCTGCCTTGAGGAAGACATACAGAAGGGAAAGGAAAAAGAACAAGGATAAGCCTGGGAAATGTGGAAGTAATCACTTTCCCTAAAGCTAATCTTCCTAGTGGACCCATAAATATGACATTTCCTCCAGGAGAAAGAATTGATTCTTCCCCTCCATAAATAATAGTCAAGTATCTTTCTTCTGGTTCTTTCAAAAGAATGTCTAAACCCCTTTGATGAACTCATGCATAAATGAAGGGTTCACCTTGAAAAGAACATGGTTCTACCCCCAACAGAGCAAAATCATTAAGGATTACTAGTAGGATTCATTTTTAAATAAGGAACAAAAATCTCATTAAATACTATACTTCCTTCATGTCACTCAGAAGCCTGAGGTGAAATATTTACTCTGCCAATTAGGAAATAAGGCTGGGACTAGCACAAAAATCAATGTTTTGTCTGATTGATTTGATATCATGTGAGAAAGCACTGGTTATAAAACTATTGGGTTAAAAGAACCCATAAGAACTTGGGAAGAATGGAAAAATGGGAAACATACCTTGCTCCAAACTTCAAAAAAAACACAAAATAAAAACCAAACACTCCCACCCAATCAGGCAAGCAATGGGGGCTATAACAAAGTGCCATTTCTGACTGTGAGAGTCAAGGGTCTGGGCTCCCCTATCCGGATATAATTTACATGTGACTCAATACAAACTGGTGGCATAATACCAAATATTTACAGAGAAAACAGTAAAACACACCTGGAAAGATTTAGAGAGCAGAGTAAAGACCTCCTAACCTTGATCTGTACCCCTGTCTTCTCATTCAGTCATTCAGGAAGAAAGCGTGGGGAGGTGAAAAATATGATCTCCTGGGAGTCCAGGGACCCAAATGTAATTTCTGGCTTTGCTACTCATTAGCCAGGAAAATTATATCATCTTTTTGAGTCTCAGTTTCCTCTTTTGTTAAGTTAAGGAATGGACCAAGTTGTGTTAATGAAATTATATTTTCAAAGCAGTTTACAAACCCCAAAGCATTTGCTAATTAAAATTAATTATATCAATTATGTTCTAAAATTAATATAAAGAATTAATAATGATCATTATTTTATTATTACTTCAAAACTCTCTATCAAGGGATAGAAAGGATATAGAATTTGAAATCAGAAAGCTAAGACCAAATTCTATTATGTGACCCTGTATAAATCACTTCACCTCTCTGACAGACCTTGGTTTCCTTTCCTATCAGGTAGAGGCAGAAAGTCTCTGTTACCTTCCAGATATAGTGAGCTCTCCTTTCTGTGTCTTTTATTCTTCTTTCATTAGTATCATTCTCTTATCTCCTTTCAGTCCAGAGTGCCCTCCCTCTTTTCTTCCTTAGTAAAATATATTCTTAGGAAAAGATCTGATATCAATAATGTATATATCAAGGGGTAGCTGGGCACCTCAGTGGATTGAGAGTCAGGCCTCTAGAGACAGGAGGTCTTAGGTTCAAATCTGGCCTCAGACACTTCCCAGCTGTGTGACCCTGGGCAAGTCACTTGACCTCCATTGCCACCCCTACCACTCTTCCACCAAGGAGCCAATACACAGAAGTTAAGGGCTTAAAAAAATAATATATATATCAAGGGGCCCAGGTTCTACTCCGTTTGTATTTCCAGGTTTGTGATCCAAAGATTAGTTACCTAAAGCCTTTCAGGAACAGACTATTTTTAACTCAACCAGTTGACTTCTGGTTCAGGTGAATCAGAAGATCCATAGAGTGAATGTTTGCATGTATTGTGATTTTTGTACTGTCCTTGCCCTCCAGGAGCTCACACTCTCTTAAAGGAGAGAACATGTAAACAACTGTGTACAAATAAACAAGCTAAGTTAGAGATCAACTCAGAGTCCATCATCTTAAAAGTGCATCTGATGGGGGCAGCTGGATAGCTCAGTGGATTGAGAGCCAGGCCTAGAGACGGGAGGTCCTAGGTTCAAATCTGGCCTCAGACACTTCCCAGCTGTGTGACCCTGGGCAAGTCACTTGACCCCCATTGCCTACCCTTACCACTCTTCCACCTATAAGTCAATACACAGAAGTTAAGGGTTAAAAAAAAAAGTGCATCTGAGGGGGTAGCTGGGTAGCTCAGTGGATTGAGAGTCAGGCCTAGATACGGGGAGGTCCTAGGTTCAAATCTGACCTCAGACACTTCCCAGTTGTGTGACCCTGAGCAAGTCACTTAACCCCCATTGCCTACCCTCACTGCTCTTCCACCTAGGAGCCAATACACAGAAGTTAAGGGTTTTAAAAAAACAAAAACACAAACCAAAAATAAATGCATCTAGAAAGGCTTCTTGTAGAGGATGGAATTTTTAGTGAGATTTAAAGAAATGTATTAAAGGAAAGCCATAAGACACAGATGAGGAGGAAGGATATTCCAAACATAGGGGACATTCAGTAAAAATGACTGGAATTTAGAGGGGAAGTGTCTTTTTCCAGGAACAACCAAGTCAATGTTACTGGACTGCAGAGTATATGAAGGAGAGCAAGGTGCAAGAAGATTGGGAAACTAGTAAAAAAGTAAATTATGAAAGGCTTTACAAGCCAGGAAGGAGGGGGGATGGCAGTTTGAGTAGAGAAGAAGGGAATAGCCATGAGTGATATTATGAAGGTTGTATTGGTAATATATAACAACTAAACAGATATGGAGTGAAATAAAGGAGGCAGAAAGGGAGTGGTAAAAATTAAATATGACAAGTTTTGAGCCTACATGACTGGGAAGATGGTGGTGCCATCAAGAGAAATAAGGAAAAGAGGAAGATTAAGGGATAAAAATGGCAAGTTCATAAGATGTTGATTGAGGCATAAATGGGATTTCTAGGTGGAAATGTCCAGTGAACAAATGGAAATTAGGGATTGGAGTTCAGAGTGGAGATGGGAGCAGAATTATAGATTTGCAGATTATCTGACTAGGGAGGGTAATTAAGCACAGATTCTGACAACACTGAAAATGTAGAGAAAGGAAAAAAGAGGGCCCAGGACAGAGCCACAGGGAGCACCCATTCCTGGGCAGTTGGAGAAAGAAGATGATTCAGAAAAGGAAGTTGAGGATAAATAAATATGTAGGGGGAAAGTCAGGAGAAAGCAGTGTCATCAAATACAGAAACCAAAGAAGGAAAGAGTGTCAAGAAATGGTGGGCAATCAACTTTGGCAAAGATGGTAGAAATACTGAGAATGGAGACTGAAATTGTCATCACACATGACATTTACCAGAATTTCAGTAACCTGGGAAAGAACATTTTTAGAAGCATAGTGGACGCAATGGGTATAGGATACTCTTTCTGGAAGTTTAGAAATAAAGAAGAGGAGAAATAGGATAATAATAATAATAACTCATAGAGGTAGTGGATAGAGTTCTGGGTGTGGAGTCAGAAAGATTCATCTTCCTTCATTCAAATCCAGCCTCACATACTTATTAGCTGTGTGATCCTGAGCAAGTCATTTAACCCTGTTTACCTCAGTTTCCTCATCTGCAAAATGAGCTAAAGAAGGAAATGGCAAACCACTCCAGTATCTTCACTAAGAAAACCCCAATTGGGATCACAAGTCAGATGTGACTGAAACAGTTGAACAACAACATATAGCACTTTTAAGTTTTGCTAAATGTTTTACATGTAGTATCTGATTTGACTCTCACAATAACCATTTAATTTATAAAAATAATGTTTATCATAAAAATGACAAAATTAATACTTCTGTAGCACACTAGGATAGTTAGGTGGCAAAGTGGATAGAATGCCAGTTTTGGAGTCGAGAGTACCTAGGTTCAAATCTGATCTGATACATGTCCTAGCTGTGTGACCCTGGGCAAGTCACTTATCCCTGTTTGCCTAGCTTTTGCCTTTCTGTCTTAGACATTTTACCAAGACAGAAAGCATATACTCACCACACACACACACACACACACACACACACACACACACACACACACACACTCACTCAGCACTTTACTATCTCATAATTATATGTTATATCTCATTATCTCATTAGAACTTCACAACAACCTTGTAAAGTAGCTGCTGTTATGTTCACTTTACAGACAACAAAACTGAAGCAAAGATTAAATGACTTGCCCAGAGTCATATAACTAATAAGGGACTAAGTCAGGATTCAAGCTCAGATCTTCCTGATTCTAGGTTCAATGCTCTACTCAATGTACTAACTAGTGGCAAATAAGAGATAATTTGAAGTGATCACATGGGAAAGCAATTTAGTGATTTCATCACTATAGAATTCTCAAGGAGGAGACTCCTTCCACCAAGGGAGCTCAATAGTATCTCTTACCATTTGTCTTAGTTTGTCCTAGCTGCCAACCTTTCCAGGATCACAGCTATTATGTGTCAGAGGTAGGACTTGAAGCTGGGTCTTCCTGAGTCTCGCACTCTTGATTATACCATGCTAGTTCTTTATAATAATAATAGAAGCTGTGCTTTAAGGTTTGTTAAATGCTCAGAGCTAATCACAGTGCCTGGAACATAGTAGTCATTTAATAAATGCTTATCGATTTGGCTAACTTTCTATATATTACCTCATTTAACACTTAGGCATGACATACATTCAACAAACACTGATTAAGTATTTACTGTTTATTCAGAAGAGGCGGGATAAGATAGGATAAGATCGAAGGATATCCAGTTGTCTAATGGGCTGGAACAGACAGAGAAGGGGAATAATGTGAAATAAACTGAAAAGGTAGATGGGAGGGAATGAGAAAAAGGCAGTAGGGAGGAAGAGATTCAAGTTGAGATTACATTTGGAAATGATTCAAGGAACTAGGAAAGGGATGGTTAGATATCAAAGTGAATTGTACACCAGGCCTGGAGCCAGGGTGTTCTGGGTTCAAGTCTGACCTCAGATATTTTCCTAGTTGTGTGATCCTGGGTAAGCCACTTAACCCCAATTGCCTAGCTCTTGCTATTCTTTGTTTCAGAATTGTTCTTTGTCTAAGACAAAAGATAAGGGTTAAAAAAAAAGAAAAAAAGGAAAAAGTCATCCAGAATCTAATTCAGTTCTAGTCAATTATTTCAATTTAATCAGTCAAAGAGTATTTATTTATTTATTTATTGTTTTTTTATTTTTTTTAAACCCTTAACTTCTGTGTATTGGCTCCTAGGTGGAAGATTGGTAAGGGTGGGCAATGGGGGTCAAGTGACTTGCCCAGGGTCACACAGCTGGGAAGTGGCTGAGGCCAGATTTGAACCTAAAACCTCCCGCCTCTAGGCCTGGCTCTCAATCCACTGAACTACCCAGCTGCCCCTCAAAGAGTATTTTTTAAAATAACTGTCTTGTACCTGGTATTGTACTAGGTGCTGAGGATACTGACACAACATGGGAACATAAAGCTCCACACTACTAACATCTGCCCATGTAACACCTGGCAGAACACCAAGACTTTGTTCCTCAGCCTGTCCGGCATGGCTGAGCATCAGGCCTGAGAACCACCTCCTACCCCCAGAGGCTGGGGCTCCTCCATCCCACTTAAGGACATCCAATGAAGTTAACCCAAGTAGCTCACCTTCCCCAGAGGCAACCAATGAGATTAATCCAAGTTGCCTTGTTCCCTACCCCCTCTTCCTTCCCCAAACATATAAGACCCTGTATTTCCCCCTCCCTCCCACAGTTAGGACTCCATAGCCATCTACTGGCATCAGGCTCCCCCTTGCTGCCTCTTCCCGTCTACCCTGTGGGACTCTCCCTAATTTTCTTGGAGTTAGGCCACCTTGCTGCTTTAATAAACCTTGTCGTACTACCCTACTATGATCTCATTTATCTCTTGGGTTGAACCCTCATCAGTCACATCATAAATCAAATGAAAGTGTCCATATACCTAAAGAACTTGCATTCTCTTTGGGACGCAACAACATCACAAATTTATACAAATAAATGCAAAAATTTAAGAAAATACCAAGGTAGTAGAAGAGAATATATTTATCTTTATCTTTATATGTGTGTGTATTCTTTTTTTTTCTTATTTTTTAAGTTAGTTTGAGAGGAAAGGCACCAGGAAAGGTGTCATATAGAAGTTGATGCTGAACTGCACCTTGGCCTTTTTGGATGCTGCTTGCTAGTGATTCTCCCTCTCAAGTCATCAACCAAATGTCTCAGGGGATAGAGAAATGGGACTAAAGTCAGGAAGACCTGAGTTCAAATGTGTACTCAAATATACACTTGTTATGTGAACTTGGGCAAGTCACTTAATCTTTATTTATTTCAGTTTCCTTGACTGTAAAATAAGGATAATAGCAGTACCTACCTTAAACAGTTGTGAAGATTAAGGGACATAGTATTTGTAAGCACTTACCACAATGCCTGGTATGCAGTAGGCGTTAATATAAATGATTATTCCCTTCTCCTTCCTATTCTGACTAAAGATTTATTCTTAGGTCCAGCTGCCACCACCTCCTGCCCAACCACTCACATATACTTTGGCTTTACCATCTTTAGATTATGTGGACCAGATATAGATATAGGAATAGAATCCTTGGCTTCCCACAAAACATACACTGACCAATCCCATCTATCTAGGACAAGCTTGACCATACTGAGCCTTATCAAATCCCAGTTACTGACTATATCCTCAGGAAGGGTGACCAAAGATTCACCCCATACTTGGTGTCCTTCCAACATCCCTAGAATAGGGTTGGATGTCCTTTTCTCAAGGGACATTAGTTATTCAGGAGCTGGTGAATCACCCCAGCTGTTCCCCACTTTGTGCTCAGTAGGCATGAGAAATGCAGAGACAGTCTATTTGAGGTTACAATGCTGGGCTCAGAGGGCCACCCCTCTCTGACCTGTGTAGGACTGGTCCCTACACATTTCTAATGATATATCTTAGGATACATGTCAGGGTTCAGAACATTTCCTCCTATTAAAACAAGATACTATTCTTATCCAAAAATCTGTTTGCTGTTTAAGTCATTAAATATTATGGCAAAAAGAAACTTAGCCCTGGAGCCATTATCTCAAGTTGTCAGTGAAGGCAGTAGGAAGTTATAAATCCAACCAGTAAACAAATACATAGTGAGCCAACAGGAGGGAATACGGAGAAATGTAGAAAGGAGATTTTGGGGGGTTTAAAGGAGTTTATAATTTTAAAAAGGGGAAAATTTTATCAAGCAATTCCTGTGTATATAGCACACAGGGACAGATGGGGTGGGATGGGGAGTGGCACAGTGGAGAAGTGCTCAAAGCCTGGAATCAAGAAGAATCGTCTTCTTGGGTTTAAATCTGGTCTCAGACACTTACTATGTGACTAGGCAAGTCACTTAACCTTATTTGTTTCAGTTTCCTCATCTATAAAATGAGCTGGAGAACAAAATGGCAAACCACTCCAATATCTTTACCAAGAAAATCTCAAATGGGGACATGAAGAATCAGACATGACTGAAATGACAGAACAACAACAATAACAATAAAAGGAGGACAGATAGGTGTGGCTTTTGGAAATATGTAGTAATTTAATTATTAATTTCTATAGAAAATCCTAGGACTTTAGAACTAGAATAGATTTTCCAACTTGTTCTTTTCATAAATGAGGAAATGAGGCCAACGGCATCATTTGTCCAAGGTCACAAGATAGTTAGTGGTAGAACCAGGGTTAGAACTCACATTTTCTACTCCCAGCCCAACATTCTTTCCATTCTTCCACTCTTCCTTCAAAAAAAGGAACTTCCTCATACCCAATAATCTCCAAGAATATTTCCCATCAGCTCTGCCTCAAGAAGTGCATCTCCCAGAGAGAAGTAGTTATAGGAAAAGTGTTTTAAATGAAATAACAAAAAGTATTTCATAGTTCTTCAGCCAAATGTCAAACAAAAGATGTTTAAAAGCATCAATATTTCAAAGACCTGGGTCTTTTCTAAAGGAGCTTTGGAATGACAGACATATTTAAAGAAAAAGATACCTATATTCCAAGAATATCCAAAGAGCTCCCTAGGACCTCATCCTACCACTATGGGTGCTACATTTCTGTTGTAGTAATACTAACCTTCTTCAGAGTCTGGTATATTCCTTATTTCCAGTGTCTTCCCTCTATTAATTATTTCTTTTTATATCCCATATATAGCTTGCTTTGTTTATATTTATTCTTATGTTGCCTCCCCTCATTAGACTGTAAGCTTCTTGATGGCAGGGACTATCTTTTGCTATATATTGTAAACCCAGCACTTAGTACAATGTCTGACACATAGTAGATCCTTAATAAATATTAACTGACCAATGGATTGCTGCCACATCTATTACTATGTTATTTGGGAATTTTGGCAGCAGTGCTATTAACTTATGGTTAAAAGGAACACAAAAGGAAGATGATTTAGGATCCTTTTCAATGGAAAGGGCAAGGAAATGAATGTGTTTTTACCTTTTACTATTAGATCACCTAAAACAGTGATGGTGAACCTTTTAGAGGTATGGGTGATGTAAGCAATGTCATCAGGCACCCATAGAGAGGGTGAGGGGATCAGCCCAATTCCATGTTCCTCTGGCTTTCTAGAAAGGAACTCTGGTGAACTCTATGCTGGGGTGATGGCACAGATGTCCACAGAAAAGTCTCTGAGTGTCCCCTCTGGCACAAGTGCCATAGGTTCACCACCATGGATCGAGAAGGAAAAGGTATGGTCCCACTTTTTGAAAAGAAGTGGGAAGATATCCTGAGCCACCTGTCCCTCTCACCTTTTTCTCCCACTGAACCCTGACATAATTCAAGCATCAATTAGAATACCTGCTTTACAACCTAGAGAAAGAAGTCTTTTTGTAAAGAGAAGGAAGAAAAATACAACAAAGATATAAAATTTTAGAAACCCATTACAAAGATTGAAGCTCCTAGTGTTTCATTGAAAGTAACTAGTGAACCTCCTCTCCCATGGGAGAAACAAACAGAGGCTTATTGTGTCATGAACTAGAGATATGATTAGAAAGAAGGCCATGACATTTTCAGATTGAAATGGGTTCATTTGAACTGCTTCAAAACACCAAGAATTGGGTCTCCTAGAAAAATGTAGTTATAGAGAAAGTGTTTTTAAATGAGACATAAAAGTCTTCTACAGTTCATCAGCCAAATGTCCTATGAGACAAAAGAACTTAAAGAGTGTTGATGTTTCAAAGACCTGGGTTTTTCTAAAGGAGATTTGGAATGACAGGAATATTTAAAGAAAAGGAAACCAGTATATTAAGAGTAGTCAGATACAGGTAAAATCAGGCTGAACTGTTTTCATCCCTTGTATAATCTTAAGAGTAGTTAGTGAAAAGAAGGCCAATAAAGTACTAAGCATCTGTGAAGGCTGTCCCCCAATAGATTAATACAAAATTTATAGGAAATAAAACTTTAAAAAAGTAAAATAGTAAACAAAACAGAGAAATGGCTATTAGTAATAAAAGCCACATTCCAGAGGATAGATTAGAATAGATTTATAACAGAGATGAAGGTGTGGGAAATTTGAAGAGACATTGCCTTCATGGGAAGGAAGCTTATAGATCTAATAACTTTGTGCTGAGAATTGTGTTCTGGGCTAAGAAAGTTTATTTAGTCTGGCTAGAACCTTAACTAGTAACTTTGGTGCCTTGGGCAAGTGCCACCACGTTAGTGGTGGGAGCAATATCTTAACCCCTACCTCCATGCAAGTTAAACTAATTTTTCCTTAAATAAATAAACAAATTCAACACTTGATTGGTTTCAGGGCCTAAAGCTCAAGTTGTTGGCATCACTTCCAAGTTAGCTGAGTTTGAAACATCTGTAATCTCCAAGTGCACTCTCAGGTTCATCTTGTGGAAAGTGTTGAACAACTCAGCAAAAGGTGCTTGGGGTGTCTTCAGTGCCAATTCCTGTGGAAAGTCCTTCTCCTGCTATGGTTAAGTATATCTGTTAATTTTATCTTATTCCCTTTCATATCTTATTTCATTTGGATATTGAATATAAACTACCATGGGGCAGGCCTGTTTCAGATCTAGAATCCAGAACAACTCTCGGAGAAATTTTTAAAACAAATTCAGTTTGAGAAAGATGAGAGATCCCTAGTACATAAGACATGGAGGCACAGAATAGGAAATCTACCATCTTATAGATTCCAATTTTAAGTGATGATTATTTCTAATTAAATGATAAGCTCAGTTGTTTCAAGCTTTTAAAAAATGTAAGTGCAATCAGCAACTCAATTTTTTCAACTATAAAATGGGGATAATAGTGCTTACCTCACTGGATTGTTCTGGTATCAAATGAGATAATATTTGTAAAGCTCTTAATGCAGTACCTAGCACATAGTGGGCACTTAAGCAATCAATAAGCATTTATTAAGCACCTACTATGAGCCAATCCTAAATGCTGAGGATACAAAAAGAAGCAAAAAACAGTCTCTGCCCTCAAGAAGCTTACATAATTCTTAAAAAATGCTTATTTCCTTTCCTCCCTCCTCTTCTAAATGTTGGCACCTATGAGAGAACGTCATGGCCACTTTCTCCTTAATGGTAAGTCAAAGTCTACTAAACTTTGATTCATCTAATTATTTTATGAAAAAAAATGGAAAGATAATCAAGATTACATTAAAAAATAACAACCATAAAATCAAGAGAAAGAAGTATCCAGGTAAAACAAATCCAAAGGGAACTGAAAAGCAGAGGATGTTTATATTAGCACACATATATAATTTGCACATTTTTAAGACAAATTGTAAACAATATGAAATTTGTGAGTTTGCACATAATTTTTAGGCATTTTTTTGTTAAATGTTTTTGATGGGGTGGTGGTAGTTATTAAGTATATAATATTTTTAAAGAAAGATAATCAATAAAGAATAAATATTTATTGAGTCCTTATTCTGTGATCTAGATTGTGCTGTCAAGTATGATAGATATAGACAAGTAAGAGACACTGATCTATAGAAATTTAAAGAATTTAAATGAGATGAAATAATTCAGAGATGAAATAATTTGAAAACTCATATATGAGCAGAAATTAAACTACATGATCCAGGAAGAACTGGGCCGGAGTGCGACACGGTAAGCAAGACAGAGGAGTTACTCATTCTCATAACCCAAATAAATAGTACTTTTCTGTTGTGGCAAATAGGCTCTCTGTGGTCTATGAGAGCATATTCAGAACTCCCTATTGTTCACAAAAATAAAGAATCTGACTCATGTTAACTTAAAGACAGTTGTTTCCCATGAGGAGTGGGCATCTTATATAATGTACAATAGTTCTTCAGGACAATCTGCCTATTACCTGTCCCTCTTCTCAAATGGAAGCAACAGGAAAAAGAACCTTAGAGCGAGAGGTTGATAAAAAGAAAACAGGAAGAAAACAGAAATACAGAAAGAATCTTACAGGCCAGTTAAGGAGACACACAAATTCAGAGATTAAGGAAAGTTGATCTATCTGATAAGTTTGGAGCATGATGCCCTGATCTTTTCCCATTCATTTACTTCAGTTAAGGAGAATCTTCATAAATCAGAAATTCTGATATAGGGGGCAGCTGGGTAGCTCAGTGGAGTGAGAGTCAGGCCTAGAGACAGGAGGTCCTAGGTTCAAACCCAGCCTCAGCCACTTCCCAGCTGTGTGACCCTGGGAAAGTCACTTGACCCCCATTGCCCACCCTTACTGTAGTATACAGAATTTTGTATACTACATTACCAATCTTCCACCTTTGAGACAATACACCGAAGTACAAGGGTTTAAAAAAAAATCTGATATGAAGATTTGTATTTTAAATTTCATGCTTAAACTTCAATTTTAGGTTGTTTAAAATTTAGATATAAAATTTGTATTTTTTAATTTTAATGTTTATGTCTTAAATTTTATTTAATTTTAAATTTAGATATGAAGATTTGGATTTTTATATTTTATCTCATTTCATTGATATCTTTTGTTTTTATATTATCTTCATTTTTATATGTATCCATATCCCCTCCTATACCAAGTCAGCCATCCCTTGTGATAAAGAGTAAAAAGTAGAGGGAAAGCTAGTTGGCACAGAGGACAGAGCCCCAAACCTGGAGTCAAGAAGGACCTGGATTCAAATCTGTCCTCAGACATTTCTTAGCTGTGTGATCATGCATAAGTAACTTAACCCCAATTGCCTAGCTCTTACCATTCTTTTGTCTTAGAACTGATACTAAGAAAGAAGATAAGGGTTTAAAGAAAAAAGAATGAAAATCAGGAAGAAGAAAAATAATTCAATGTAAAAGCCAATCTGTCAATTGCATCTGACAGTCTGTGAAATATTACATACCCATAGTCTCTGCAAAAGGGGAGTTAAATTCATTCTCTCAACTTTTCTCCAGGATCAAGCTTGGGAAGATTTTTAATGTTGAAAAATTATCATAAAACATTCATAATTGATCAATCAACAAGTATTTATTAAATACCTACTTTGCTCCAAGCACTTGGGGGAAAAAATGAAAGAAAGAAAAAAAATGACATAATTTCTACTATCAAGGAACTGGAATTTTGCTGGAAGAGACAACACTAACATATATACATACATACATACATACATACATACATATATACACAGATACATACATATATATAATATAAATAACAGAGTGTAAATAAAAGGTAGTTAAGTAAAGAGATTGGAGAATTGAACTATAGTAGTTGAACTGTTAGCATCTTCTGAAGACTATAAAACAGTTACTATGAATTCAACATATTTCCTTGTTTATTTTTATACCCCAGCCCTTTTTATTTTAATACATTTATGTTAATAATCATAACATCTATATATTTTTGAAAATTAATGGTACATTTATCTGTGAAAAATTATCCAGTCTACAGAAGAGATACTTAATAAATAAAGGTAAACACTGATGATGATTAGTGTGCACATGAATCCATTCATCCCTTTATACAGATCCTTTGTACTTTCCTTTGGCAGTTCTGTTTCATTTGGACTCCACAGGGCATCATCTCTCACCCAAGATAAGCTGATCACCTGAAATCTCATCACACAATACCTTTTCAACTCCTTAGTAGTCTTTCTCCTGTGATTAAAGGGATGGAAGTATAAAGCAGTTTTAAACTCCTCCCAAAGCCTTCCTTTATAGATGGCCCTGAACTTTCAGAATTTACCAGATAACTTTCCAGGTTGAGGGTTACCAACACATCTTAAAATCAAGCAATACCTAGAACTTAAGTATATCTGATATCTAAATCTCTCTCTGAATATAAAGAGAACCGGGGACTTGGAAAACTCTGTATGTGAGAAAATTTTATGGTGATGATTTTTATAAATAATCTTTATTCTATTATCTCCCTAAAATGGCAGTGAAAGATTATTCATGTTGCTCTGGGCCAGTTTATATCTAAGCTTTACGTTCTCGAGCCCTATGTAGCAGCCTAGAGTCAGGTACTTTGATCATTGGACTCCAAGAAGACGAAGGGGAAGTAGAGGCAGAGACTAAAGGAAAGAAAATGACATAATTTGGAAGGAATCATCTTTTCCCATTTCCTCATGAAAAGAGGAGGAAAAAGAAGTTAGCTCCTAGACAAAAATGTTGCCTCCAGAGTGACATCTACTAGTAACAAAGGGATAGCAGGCTGGTCTTAGATTTAGGAAAACAAGGAATCAACTCCCTAAATCCATTTCAAATATGTGAATCCAGGCAAGTTGGCAACTCTGTAATGACTGTACTGATTTTGAGAGAGGCCTGGGTTTTGGTTCCTGGTAATTTTTAGATATATAATTAAATCCATAGGGAGAACTCCTGGAGCAGATAGGTGACTAGGTAGATAGAACACTGGGTCTGGAATCAAGGCAGGAGCAGGGCAGGAACAACCTTTTTTTTTTCTTTCTTTCTTTCTAAAGAACCACACAGTGTTTAGTTCAGTCAGAAGGACCTGAGTTCAAATCCAGTATCAGATACTTCCTAGCTGTGTGACCCTGGGCAAATCACTTGACCCCCATTGCCTAGCCCTGATCACTCTTCTGCTTTGGAACCAATACTTAGTACTGATTCTAAGATGGAATATAAGGGTTTATTTTTTAAGGGATATATAAGCATTTACTTTTACACTATTATATCAGCAGTAGGATGAATAACTTAAAAACAAAATTCTTTTTCATATTTTGTACTCAATTCAGAGCACAGTGGTATGGGTGGAAATGTTGACTGTCAGCCAACTAGAAAAACCAAATAGCAACTCAGAGAGAAAAGCATTTTATTTCCTTGTTCCACAAGAGCAATACAAACAATGGATGGAAAAATACTTGAAATGTACTTAAAAGCATTCATCTGGTGTTAAAAGAAGAAAAAAACTATGCATGGTGTTTTGAGTTGTGGCATATACAAGAAGGTTTTAAAAGCCACACTGAATAAATAGACCTTACTTTCATCTTCTCTTACCTCTCTTTCCTCAGATGCACCCAAGCCTCCCCCCATTCCACATTAGACTTTCCCAATTTCACTAATAAAACCATAAGTTTAAAGAAATGGTGGTAGAATTGGAGGCAACTGGGGTAGAGCCATAATGAGGGTTGGATCCCTGGGGTTTTCCCCCAGGGCGATCAATTTAGAAGCCCATTCTGAAGAGGAGCAAGTGTTCTGTGTCTTCTAAGTAAAAGGAAACAATTAGATTACACATCAGTGTAAGTTTCTCCTCAATCCACTGTTTCCCCACTGCCAGACTTTAGTCTCCCTACTGGTATCCTGGTATCAGATCTCTCCTACTCACTCAGTTGGGGGCCAAGCCCTACATTTCATGAAGCTTTCCCTGGGTGTGGTCTATGACTCTTTCTCCAAGACAAAAATTTCCATCTATAGCTTTCCAAGAGGATAACTCCTTTATCCCATATACCAGAATAAATTGGGTGAAGTAAGCAGATCATTTAGAGAGATGAACACAATACAATCTAGGGTCATAGGATTTAGAATGGGAAAAGATTTTGAAACTTAAGGATGGGAAAAATGAGCCAGAACAGGTAAGTGACTTGCTTTAAGAGTCAAATGAGATAATGCTTAGAAAGTATTTTGTCAATTTAAAAGCCTATTAAAAAAATGTTCAGACTCTTCCAAAAGGAGTAGAGCAGTTATACTCTTGTTTTTACCCCCCTAAACCTAACACAGTGCTTTGTTCAGTAATTCTTTCCTACAACAAAAAGAGCTACTCTAAGTATTTTTTGCATAAAGGGTCTTGCTTTCTGTGTCTGATGTCTTTAGGGAATATGACTAGTAATGATATCACAGGATCAAAAATATGTTAGGTTACTTAGGTTGGGGATAGGTCCAAATTACTTTCCAGAATGGTTGGACCAATTCATAGCTCTACCAAAACTATATTAATGAACCTATCCTCTCATAACCTCAAAAAAACCAATATTTCCATATTTTGTTAATAGGTAGGATGTGAATCCGTATTTTCTTGACTCTAAGTCAAATATTCTACCTATCTTATAAAGGAGTATTGTCAATCAAATGGAAAAAGATCCTAGTAGATCATGTATTGACTGAGGAAACCACAAATTGACATTATCTATGTTGGTTGTATTTTATTTTATTAAATATTTCCCAATTTCATTTTTAAATGATTTGGGCTGTAGTCAGGAGACTGGTTTTTGTTATGTTTGTTTGAGATAGAGGGAGAAGAGGTGGAGTTATGGCCCCACCTTTGTGGTATTCTGTTCCATATCTTTCTGTCTTTGGCATAAATATATCAGTTTAAATTTTATAAAGAGAGTAAGAGAATAAAAAAAATGGCATCTGATACATTCAAACTAACTAGTTTTTAATTGGGGGCTGGGTATCCTTGGGCAAGATGGTAATAAACACTTTTAATTCCATAGTACTTTAAGGCTCACAAAATTCTTTCCTTGTAAGGATCCTTTGAAATAGTAGAAATATTATTATACCCATTTTACAAATGGAGAAGCCGAGAAACCCAGGAAAGAGAAATAACTTAACCAAAGTAAAAAAAAAAAAAACAACTGATATAAGTTTTGGTTAAAACTTGAACCTTGCAATTTGGAATTATGCCCAAAGAGCTTTAAAAGAATACATACCCTTTGATCCAGCAATATCACTACTAGGTTTGTACTCCAAAGAGATAATAATGAAAATGTTTGTACGAAAATATTTATAGCTGTGCTCTTTGTGGTAGCAAAAAATTGGAAAATGAAGGTGTGTCCCTCAATTGTGGAATGGCTGAACAAATTGTGATATCTAATGGTGATGGAATATTATTGTGCTGAAAGGAATGATGAACTGCTTAATTTCCATACAAACTGGAAAGACCTCCATGAACTGATGCAGAGTGAAATGATCAGAACCAGGACAACATTGTACACAGAAACTGAAACATTGTGGGTTGGGTCAAATGTAATGACTCTTCTACTAATAGCAATGCAATGATACAGGACAATCAGAAGGGACTTATGAGAAAGAATGCTATCCACAGCTAAAGAAAAACTCTGGGAGTAGAAATACAAGAAGGAAAATATTTGATTTATCACTTGTTTATATGGGTATAGGGTGTGGGGTTTTGGTTTTTAAAATTACTTTATTACAAAAATGAATAACATGGAAATAGATATTGAGTGATAATACATGTATAATCCAGTGGAATTGCTTGTTGGCTCTGGAGGGGGTGAGGAAAAAGAGGAGGGAAAGAGCATGAATCATGGAAACATGGAAAAATACTTAAATAAAAAAAATAAATTGAAAAAAAAACCTTAAGCCTCAGTCTACTTAGAATTCTTCCCACTAAATCAAGATGCAATGGTCTCTGTATAAACTCATTAAGACATGTTTCTCTTACAGTTCTCAGTCTTCTTTTGGCTCCCAAGTCTTCTCAGCTTTGGATAGAGCAGACAGCCTTGGTAGGAGTTTTCTAATGATGATTGCGAACTGTGAGAGAGAATGAATTCCTAGTTGGATTACAATTCAAATTGAGGGACAGTGAGACAGGAAAATGATCCCAGTGTCTATGCCTCTGGATTTGTTTTTTCTGGAGAAGGGGAGTGGTGGATTAGACACTGAGAAAAGTGATGCATTTGAGAAAAGTTTCTATTTCATCAGTAAAAATGTTATTTATGCAATGAAAAAACATTTTCAGCATTTCCATATTGTCCCTAGGATAAAACTCAAAATCCTCCATCAGGATTTTAAAGTTCTCCACTATCAGGCTCCCATTACCTATCCAATCTTATTTCATCTTCCTCCCCTTCAAGCCTTCTCTATCCTGATCAAATTGGTCTGCTTTGTTATGAAGAAAAATTAATTGGGAGGCTTATTACTATATTTAGAAGTGTTTGTTAGTAAAGAGAGAGAAATAGATATAGAGGGATTGGTCTCAGACTTTCTAACTTTAGGGATAGATCTGATTCTCCATTTAGCTGGCTCAGGCTAAGGCTTGCCAGAGATGGTCAGATAAAATAAGAAGCAGAGGGAGCAGCTGCAAAGACCATTCCTTCAAAGGTGGAAGCAAAAAGACCCCTCCTCTGATTTCTGAGCTTGTTGGAAATCGAACATGCTCCTCCCTCCATGACCACATTGCGCTGGCTCTGCCATTCTGACTCTAGGGATGCTCATATTGACAAGGAACCCAAGCATCAGGCTGTCAGACATGCCACCTGACTCTGTGACTTACCTAGGTCCAGCCCCTATGGTGCTCAGTGCTCTGGATCCAAGTACCCTAAATAATTTATTTCACATAGCTTGCTATTTCCTGTACAAAGAATTCTCTCTTCAGCCTCTGCGAATTTATATAGCCTGTACCCCATGTCCAGAATGTACCTCCTTCTCATTGCTTCATCTTAGAATTTTTGTTGTTGTTCAGGCATTTTTCATTAGTGTACAACTCTTTGCAAACCCATTTTTAAGGTTTTCTTGGCAAAAATATGAATGATTAGCCATTTCCTTCTCTAGGTCATTTTACAGATGATGAAACTGGGGCAAATAGGGTGAAATGACTTGCCCAGGGTCTCTTAGCTGATAGCCAAGGCAAGATTTGAATTCACAAAGATGAGTCTTCCTGATTCTAGGCCCCATATACTATCCACTCTGTCTGTGTTGGTGAACCTATGGCAGATATGCCAGAGGGGGCACTCAGAACCCTTTCCATGGGCACATGCACTGTCACCCTCCCTCTCTCCACAGGCTCCTGAGGATATTTCTCACATCACTTGTCCCTCTAAAAGACTGGCAATCACTATACTATGCCATCTAGCTGCCCTTTAGAATCCTTAACTTTCTTTAAAGTATAGTTCAAGTGCCATTTATCAGGAATCTCTTTCTGATAACCCTATGTTTTAGTGCTTTCATTCTAAATATATTTTGATTTTAGTCACCAGTACACGTGTTGCCTGTACACCAATTAAAATGGTATCATTTTTGTCTTTGTGTTTTGGGTCATAGTTCCCAGTTCAGCAGAGTGCCTTTGCACATAGCAAGAACTTTTTAATAAATGCTTGCTGAATGTAAGGATCCAGAGCAAGGCTGAGGGACTTAGGAGAAAGAAAACTAGCCACATTCAGAGGAAGAACTGTGGGAGGAGAAACACAAAAGGAAAAACAACTGCTTGAACACATGGGCTGTTGGGGATATTATTGGGAATGTAGACACTAAATGATAACTCTAGTGCAAATATCAATAATATGGAATTAAGTCTTGGTTAATAATACATATAAAACCCAGTGGAATTGTGCATAGGCTAAGGAGGGTTAGGGGGGCTTGGCAGAAAGGGAAAGAACATGAAATATGTAACTAGGAGAAAATATTCAAAATTAAAATTAAAAAAAAGAAATAAATGCTTGCTGAATTGAATTTATTTCAGAGCAGCCTCAAACCCTTCAGTGAGATAGGAATATGTCTACCCCAAGCATATGAAGACTTCCTCCCAGAAGAATAGGTGGATTAGAATAATTTGTTCCAACAGCCATGAAAATGGTGGCAGAAGGAGTTGTGGAGCACTTGGAGCTTAGCCAGACATTGGAGGTGTCAAGGGTCATCTCCTGCATCCCAGGCCGCTGTCAGTCATCTTGTCTTTTGACATGCCACTGAACTTTGAGGACTCTGGGAGAGATATTGGAGCTGACAACTGTGCAATTCTGCCTCAATTAAATCCAATTCACTTGAAAGTCAAGACATTACCTCACGATGTCACTTTGAAAAAAAGAATGAACAACAACATTCACATAGCATGGAACCCCAAGTATCTAGCCATCTAGGAAAAGCACAAGGCATATAGGTGGTAGAGTGCATGGTCTGCTGAATTTGGAATAAGGAAGATCAGAGTTCAAACCTTGGACACTTAATAGATGCATAATCTTGGACTTGTCATGGAATCCTTTGTCTAGCTTATCTTCCTCATCTGTAAAATGAGGAGAATAAGAGCCCCTAACTCTTAGGGATATCATGAGACAATAATCACAAAGTACTTTGTAATCTTAAAGTGCTACACAAATTATGAGAACTGATCTTTACACAAATTGGTTAGCATCTGAGACATCCAAGATCCATATGAAAATGAAATAATCCAACCCTCTGGCTCTTTGAGACATTCAGTGTAGGATAACTAAATGCTTGACAGTTTTTCCAACTTTCTTCAACTATTTGGTTTTTATGTTGATACAACCTTAAAAGATTTCACAAACCCTCTAAACTGAAGAAAAACTGTCTGCCCTTTACAGGGTACATATACACACATCTAAATACTAGTGATAAAAAATAAAGAATTCAAAGACTGGATTATGTGCTTTACTTAACAAGTCACTGAATCTCCTTTAAGTTCCAAATGACTAATCAGGAAAAAGAATCATGATGCCTATCCAGGTTGGGAAACAACCACTAATTGATCTACGAATTAAATTTTATTAAGCACTTACCACATTTAAGGTTCAGAACAAATGGTTGTGATAGATAGCTAGGTGGTACAGTGGATAGAGTGCTGGGCTGGGAGTCAGGAAAACTAATCTTCCTGAATTCAAATCTGACTCTAGACACTTAGTAGCTGGGTGGCCCTGAGCAATTCACTTCACCTTGTTTGCCTCAGTTTCCTCATCTGAGAAATGAGCTGGAGAAGGAAGTGGCAAACCTCTCCAGGATCATTGCCAAGAAAACTCTAAATGGAGTTAGGAAGTGTTGGATATGACTGACACAATTGAAAAACAACACTATATGGCTACCTGCCAGATTTATTGTAGTGAAGTCATATCAAACTCAAGTAGAAACGGGGTTCCCAAACTGTGCATAAGAATCTCTGTGGCCTGCATATTGCCTCAGCTTAAAAATGTAATTCTACTTATCTTGTATTATTACTTTTATTATTACTTATTTTTATTATCTATTTTATTATTACTTATATTTTATTATCTATTTATTTATATTCTTAATTATTTCCCAAGTAAGTTTTAATCTGATTTGGGCTGCATTCAGGAGTGATGTAGGAGATTAAGCCCAGCTTGTTGGTGTTTCTGATACTTCTCTTGTTTTCTTTTTCAGGAATGGGTTAGATTGTCCTGAGTTCTTTAATTCTGAGATACCACAAAAGCCTAATGAAAAAAGAAGATAGAAGGTAGAATCTGGGATTTAGAAGCAGAAATATATATAATTTGTAGTACTATTATCATGGAAGAATACTGGATTTAGAGAAAGTGGACTTTGGTTCAAATCTCATACAGCATTGATGCTTAATATGGCTTTATTTCCATTACTTCATCTTTATACCTCAGTTTTCTCATCTATCAAATGAAAGTAGTGGTAGTATAAATAATATTGCTGCTAGTAGCAGCAGCAGCAGCAGTAGCAGTAGCAATAGTAACAATAGCACTAGCAGAAGTAGTGGTAGTAGCAGTAGCAGCAATAGGAGCAGTATTAACAGCAGTAGTACTAGCAGTAGCAGTGCATAGAGTTGTGAGGCACATAATTTGTAAAACTTTAAATGCCATAAATTATATAATTCTATAGAAGTTGTAGTCCCTTATATTATAGATGAGAAAACAGAGCATCAGAGAGGTCAACTGACTTTTCCAAAGTCATACAACCAGGGAAAGAATGGGATTAGAACTCAGATCTCCTGGGGAGTTAAATGATCTTTCTTCCTACCACACTACACTGCCTTCTTTACCACAATGCTATCCCTGAGATTTGGGTGGGGGGAGAAGAATTCATGTCTGTGATACAGCAGTCCTTTGTTCTAATTCCAAATGATCTCACATCCCCAGCTTTTGTTCATAGCTACTCTTGCAGTTCTGTGGGGGGTGAGGGAAGGAGGAAATACTTGGTGGAATACCTCAGGCCATTGGTACTTTAACTTTGATATTAGCTTTACACGATTTCAGCCTGTAGTGTGAGCTAACACCATCACACTAGACCCTGCCATTGGGTGATCATGCCCGTGGGGGTTGCTTATCCCTCCCTGAACTCATTTACTTCCTCTTTAAATCTATGAGGCATAAAATTTGTTCATTCCAAGGTTAGCATGACTACAAATGTTCATAGAGGTCATAAAAATGTTTAGTCCTTTAAAAGCCCAGCTAGATCCACTGCTTAGTTGCCCTCTGACAGCAGAGAAGTCCTAGGGTTGAGTATGTGAGGTGGAAGGCTGTTCAGTTTCTGGCCAGGCTAAATTTATTGGCTTTGATTCAGCAGTGTGTGAAGAAGGTAGGACCTGGACCAAGATCTGAAGGACCTCTTTAGTTGTCAGGAAGCATAGCCTCATAAGCTAGAAAGTCGTGTCTGAATTAAGACAAGGTGGAAATGGGAGGAGATAAGTGATTTCATAGTATTAAGTTGACCAGCAGTCCTTTCTTTGTGCAAAAGCCAAGATATGCCTTGCTGTTCTGTGTCTTTTTAACAGGGACAAATACACTTTCCTTCCATTCTTTTTTACTTTTCCCTTGTCAATTGTCCCCTCTGAAAATATTGGTCAAATAAACTAAAGAGAATCTTCATATCAGTGATCTGTATTCCTTTGGGTTTGGGGAAATACCTGTTTGTCAACATCAGCTCTTCAAGAAAGATAGCATATAAACTGCATAGAAAGATATTAAATAGAATAATGGGAGCCTGTGTTCACATATGAGCTGGTGTTGATGCTTAATGGCTTTATAAACATGGTACAATCAAGGCAGCTAGGTAGTGGAGTGGATAGAGTGCCAGGCCTAGAGTCAGGGAGATTTCATTGTCCTGATTTTCAATTCCAGCCTCAGATACAAGCTGTGTGAGCTTGGGCAAGTGACTCCATCCCGTTTGCCTCAGTTTCCCCATCCATAAAATGAGCTGAAGAAGGAAATGGAAAACCACTCCAGTATCTTTGCAAAGGAAACCTCAAGTGGGGTCATGAAGAGTCAGACACACAGCTGAAATGACTTGAATCCAACAACAACAAATCATGGTAAAATTACTTTACCTTTGTAGCTCAATTTCCTCAGGATAACATGGGAAAAATAATATTGTCTTTAAACTAGGATGCTCTGAGAATAAAATGGCATATGTTCTACTGTTGGCAAAAAAGTGCTTTGTAAATCTTAAAATGCTATTAAAATGCTAGTTCTTATTATTAAGGTAGGTAAATACTCTATAGACATCTTTTCCATATAGTTGCCAAAGTGATTTTCCTAAAGAGGATCTGACCATATTATTTTCCTTCTCAATAAACTCTGATGGCACTATCTAGTAGCAAACTGTGATGGGGCAATGGTGCTTGTGACCACTGAGAGGGCTCTATGTGCCCCACTCTGGCACATGTGCCATAGGTTCGCCGCCATGGCCCTATAGTTAATCAATCTCAAAATATATAACCTGCATTTTCATGATTTTCTACTTAGAAATAGAAAAATAGTTTGTATGTATCCACAATACTAATGTCTTTCTCTTCCTTTCTCTATTTTCATTCTAATTATATGATATTTGGTGAGTACTGCTAAAGGGATTTTCTTAATCTGTCCCTCTGTCTCTTTAACAGGCAGAAGAGGGGGATTTCTAGGTGGAGCAGAGCTGACAGGAGTCTGTGTGCCAGAGCTGAAGATTCTGTTACTATAAAGATGAGGGGAGATATATAAAGAAGGAATCAGTTGGCAGTTGAGGGCTTTTGCCTCTGGATCTCCAGAGAGTAGGAGGTTGGTCTCTGCTACTGGCAGTTTTACTACTGACAGTTGGAGGATAAAAACTTTATTTAAGGAGGTCATGCATGGGTTGTAACTTGATTTATTAGTGCAGGTAGGTAGTTAGTGAATCAATTTTAGGTAGTGTAGGTTAGATAGCTCTGGTTTTGCCAGGCGAGAAGCACCTGTCCTGAGGAGACAGTTAAAAGTAGGGTTTTAGAAATTTTAGTTAGTATTAGGAATTTAGGTATAGTCATAGAGTATTAGAATAATAATCTCTTTCCTGCTTTCAATTTTCTATCTATGCTTCTCAAATTAAACTAAGTATTTTATCAAACTGCTCTCGACACTTTTGTCAAACTCCTATCATTTAACCCTTACGTTACCCACTATATCTGAGACTATCTTATCATTTCGACATTTTCCTGGTGGTCTTTGGAATTATCTGATTTTTGTATCTTCTTAGAAGAGGGAAAATGATGAGTGTTTTTCCACATCTGAAAATGTTGCCTCATGGCCTGACATCATGAGAATTTGACTGGTATGTTTTTTGAATGCCAACACTGCCAAGAGTCAATTGCCTTTTCTAAACTTTGGGGTGACCATAGGTCGGTGAATTGAGAGGGAGATAAGTAATAGAGGCACAGATAAGAAGATAAGACCAAGGGGGCAGCTGAGTGGCTCAGTGGATTGAGAGCCAGACCTAGAGAGGGGAGGTCCTGGGTTTGAATCTGACCTCAGATACTTTTTAGCAGTGTGACCCTGGGCAAGTCACTTAACCCCCATTGCCTAGCCCTTACTGCTCTTCTGCCTTGGATCCAATACACAGAATTGACTGCAAAATGGAAGGTAAGGGTTTAAAAAAATTAAAAGAAAAAAGATGAGACCAAGCAAAATTAAGCAACTTGTTGAAGATCATAGCAGATATGCATTCAGTAGGCTTCTCACTTCTTAACCCTACATCCAGTGTGTTTATTGTTATTCAGTTATTTTCAGTCATGTCCAACTCTGACCTTTTTGGGGGTAAGGGGATTGGCAAAGATGATAAAGTAGTTTGGCATTTACTTCTTGATCTCATTTTATACTTGAGGAAACTGGAATAAACAGGGTGAAATGATTTGTCATGGTTTACGCAGGTAGTAAGTATCTGAGGTCTTCCTGACTCCAGGCCTAGTTCTCTATTTATTGTGCCATCTTGCTGCTCAGAGGCTTCTGTTAAAAGTCAAATTTACCTAAGAGTGAATACCTAGGAGTATTCTATGTCTTAGCATCTCTTAGGACTATGTCAGAATTAAGTTTGCCCATTTGCTTTCCAGTACTGACTGCTAATGGAAAACAAAGCTTTCTGAGAATGAGAAAGTGCAAATTCTAGGGGTGCCAGGGATAATGATGGTGGAAAAGACAATTTTTGCCAATTTTCCAGTTGGGACTAGTGCAATCGCTGTTTCTTACTTCAGGTAAAACCTGAGAATCATAGAATTGCAAAATTTTAAAGTCAGTAAGACCCCATGAAATCATCTAATCTTACTCATTTTATTTTATTTTATTAAAAAAGAAAACAAACCCTTACCTTCCATCTTAGAATCAATATTGTGTATTGGTTCCAAGACAGAAGAGTGATAAGGGCTAGGCAATAGGGGTTAAGTGACTTGCCCAGGGTCACACATCCAGGAAGTGTCTGAGGCCAGATTTGAACCCAGGATGTCTTGTCACTGCCTGACTCTTAATCCACTGAACTACCCAAATGCCCCCTTACTCCCTCATTTTAAAGATGAATAGATGACCATAGCTAAATTATAGTGTGCAGTTATGGGTAACCACACTTAAATCAGCTTAATTTTAAACATCTTTAAAAATTGTTTTATTGCTATCTTTTTTGAGTTAAATTTTATTTTTATCTTTTGATTTTAGACTGCCTAAATATCCTCTTATATTCCTCCCCTACTTCCTCATCTTTTATTTGTAAAAAAAAATTATTAAAAGAAAACAAAACAAGAGAAAAATAGATAAAACCAACTACTCCATTAAAAAAATAAATATTGACAGTGTTCCACAGACCGGAACTTGGCACCTTTGATCATGAGTTTAAGAAAATGTCTTCTCTTATCACTTTTTGGAGCCATTTTGTTTTCGTTGTTCAGTTGTGTCTGAGTTTCTGTGACCCTATTTGAAGTTTTCTTGGCAAAAATACTTGGCAAAAAATTTCCTTCTCCAGCTCATTTTGCAGATGAGGGTACTGAGGCAAACAGGGTGAAGTGGCTTACCTAGAATCACATAGCTAGTAAATGACCGAGGCCAGATTGGAACTCGGGAAAATGTGTCTCTCTCACTTCAGACCCAACACTCTATCTATCCCCTGTGCCACTTGGTCATTCTTTAGGAGCCATGTTTATTTTTTATAATTTTGTAACACTTATTTTCCACTTCTTTCTATTTTTCCTTCTTCCCATTGGTAATTTTGTATATTAGTTCCCTGATTATTTCATTTTGTATCATTTCAGTTATTTTCATGCTTCTCTGTATTCTTCATATTCTTTGTTTCTTATATCACTTTCATTTCTGAATATATTCCCTCCACTGCCAAGTGAACTATCTGTAGTAACAAAGATTTTTTTTTTTTACTGTATAGCCTGCATTTGAGGGAAAAAGATTTGAGGGAGAAGAGATCTTTTCCCTTTGGGAATAAAAAGTTCTGGGAAGAGAAAACTGAAACTCAGAAAAGCAGGAAGAGTGGCCCAAAGCATGCCAAGAGAAATCCATGGTAGCTGACCAAAAGATATGGGTAGATCCTATGTTACAGTAGGAGGGCCCTAAGGCAGATGTTTACAAGACCAGAATGGGGAAAACAGGTCTAAAGGATAGATCTGGGTGCATCATTGACCAGTCTAACAAAGCTCTGACCTTTCTCTTTCTAGTTAATAGTATAGAGAAACTTAGAGATTTCTCATTTATCCCTTTCAATTCTGATCTCTTTTTCTCCCAGGAGAAGCCTCTCCCAAGTTTCTCTGTATACGAAGTCAGATTATGTGATAAATTAAAAAAAAAAACAGTCATATGACAGCTTGCACATCTCCATGAATATTATATTATCTTCTTTAAAGTAGTCTCCATTGGAAGACCACACTTTTCCCAAGAAGTTGCCATTTCTGAAGACATTTTGGAAACCTTTCCCTTGGAATTGCCTTCAGATCCGAGAGCATATCTTCAGATATCATCATTGATTGCACATTTTCATCCTCAGAGGATGGATTTGAACTTTGGAAAAAACAAAAAGTCATTGGAAGCCAAGTTTTATGAAGAAGGTAGATAACTAGACTGAAAATTCTATTTTACTTTGAAAACAAATAAATAGTCAATCAAAGAAACATGCAATTAGTCTACAAAATAATGAGACTAGATTTCTTTTGTTGTCAGTTGTTTGTAAATTGGGTCTAAGGAAGATAATTCCAAATAGGAGCTCCAAAAATGTTTTATGTAAAGGCAATATTGTTGGAATTAATGTATGGACTTGACAGGAGGCCCTTTGAAAAGGACAACATTCATTTGGATGTAAAAGTAATTGTGTTTATTTTAAAAAATCATTCTTATTACTTTGTAGTCAATTTTCATGTGCTTTGTTTGTCTATACTACACAATACTGTAAAGGTTAAATTAAGGAGTTCAACAAAGTGAGGAAAAGAGTTTTATTTTTTATTTTTTAAACCCTTAAATTCTGTGTATTGGCTCATAGGTAGAAGAGTAGTAAGGGTAGGCAATGGGGGTCAAGTGACTTACCCAGGGTCACACAGCTGGTAAGTGTCTGAGGTCGGATTTGAACCTAGGACCTCCAGTCATTAGGCCTGACTCTCACTCCACTGAGCTACCCAGCTTCCCCAGAAAGCAGTTTTAATAAAAACTTTAATTTAAGAAAGAAGTACAGATAGAAAGATAGAAAAGAGGAAAGAGAGATTATTAATTTTATACCCTATAAATACACCTAAAATTCCTAATAACTACCTAAAATTGCCTAAAACTATCTCTAACTATCTTCTCAGGACAGGTTCTTCTGCCTGGCGCACCAGGCCTATTCTACTCTACTCTATCTATAAATTATTCACTAACTCCCTAAAATAATTGACAGCCACCACTCACTCACTCACTCCTTCAATCAGTTTTCTATAGCAACCCAACTGTCAGTAGCCAATTGCCAGCAGATCCTTGCCACAGAGACAGACCTCTTGCTCTCTAGAGATCCCAGAGGCAAAAGCCCTTCAACTGTCTGTGGTTGCTTACTTTCTCTCCTCACTGACTAACTGTCCCCCATAACTTGCTGTCAGAGGGCCTGCTACTTCCTCTCCTCAGTCCTGGTCTCCCTGGTAATGGAATCTTCAGCTCTGGCTCAGTGACTCCTGTCAGTTCTGATCTACTTAGAAATCCTGCTTTCTAGCCTCTCAAAGAGACAGAGTGAGAGATTAAGAAAATCCCTTTAACAATACCATTGATTAATTTATATACTTTATTATATTCTTGAGTTACTGAATTGAAAATAAAACCAAAATCTTTATGTTAGGATGAAGATGTATACAAGGTAGAGAAAAGACAAGAAAGAGAAGGAGGAAAATTTATTTCAATCCTTTCTCTTTCTGAGAGAGAGAAAGGAGAGAGAGACAGAGAGAGACAAAGAGAGAGATAAGAGAGATAGAAAGGGAGACACAGAGAGCTGAAGATCATATGATTGGAATTTGTGGATTTAAGTATATTCCATCAGGGTTTAGTCAAACACTAATAATATAATCTTGCTAAATAGGAAATTTTTATTATAAAAACGATTTTCTTTTCTGACTATATTCACATTAGGGGGAAAATCATAAAATGTGCAGATTTGCAGCACACTAGCTTATATAATTCCTTAGAATTGCCTGGTGATATCGAGAGGTTAAGTGATTTGCCTTTGGTAACACAGCTAGCAGTGTCAGGGCCAAAGTTAAAGCTAGGAGCTACTGAGAACAAGAATTACTTCTATTATATCATATTGTCTCTCTCTGAATTGACTAAATGGATGAATAATTTTCTTCAGCAAAAATCTATCTCTTGCATGTATTATCCCTTCTTTGAAATCTACTTCAGAGTTCCAAATCTTTCTTTTACTTGTCAAAGGTCACTAACCATTTTTTTTAGCCTATTGAAGAGGATTTTTAAAATTGTTAAGGAATGGTTTAACATTTTTCCAGCCCTAGTAAAACAATAGGATCATAAAGATTAAGGGGCCACAAATGGTCAATCATGGGATCTCTTACTCCTTAGTTAGGTGCCCATTATCCAGAATAGATGGTTGACTTTGGCAGCTGAAAATTCAATGACTGGGCTAATTTTCAGAAAGATCAGAGACAATGGGCATGATGTCTAGACTCCACCTATCACTTTCTTATAATCTCTTTGTGATACAGCAAACTGTATTTCATGAGTAATGTATTTCGCTCCAGGTTTTTATATACAATAATTCCAAATGTGAAGTCTAAAACTAAGTCCCTTAGATTTATATAATTCTTATCTGATATTATTGTGATTTTTTATTTTCTCTGTACAAACTTTCCAGGCAGCTGAGATAGCAGACAGGAAGGGCCCCGCTCTAAATACCCCCGAGGAAAGCCAAGGTCACATTATCACCTACACCAGACAATCCTTTCATGCAGCCCACAGTTGTCCTTGGCAGTGCCCAGCCAAGTGTCACAGAATTCACAGCTGCTGGGGCTTTGCCCTGTTGAGTGAAGCAGCTGTGGACAAAGAACCAGTTAACCTTCTCCATTGACCCTGTGTGTCACTTGGCAGCACTTCAGAAGGAGGCTGCCATCCGTTCTGGTTTGAGCACCAGGTTGAAATTTCAAAGGAGGTATTGCCATACAGTTTGTTGTGTGTCATAGGTGTTGTTGTTGGCAGAGATTTATCCAGGACACCTGCCAGCCAAGATGGCATTTTAGCAAATTCATGTAGTGTGACTGTTATTCCACTTTTTTCTGGAGCCATGTCTCAGAAAGAAGCCTCCGTTACACCCAAGAAATCAACCAAGTAAAGGAAACCATGAATTTCAACCTTGGGTCAAAGACTTTTTCCTCAAATGAAAGGCCTAGCTACATCATGGGAATCTTTCTTTCTTCTGATCCATTGTCCCCAACCAGATGAGAAGAAATTTATCTCTGAGTATTTGAAATGATATTATGTGTCAGGCAACTGGGTGGCACATTAATAGAGAGACAGTCCTGGAATTGGGAAGACTGAGTTGGTTTCAGACACCCTAGCTGTGTGACCCTGGGCAAGTCACTCAACCCTATTTGTCTAGTTTTGCTCTTCTGTTTTAGAGTTGTTACTAAGACACAAAGTAAAGGAGAAAGAAAGAAAGAAAGAAAGAAAGAAAGAAAGAAAGAAAGAAAGAAAGAAAGAAAGAAAGAAAGAAAGAAAGAAAGAAAGAAAGAAAGAAAG
>NC_058133.1:281381046-281472885 GCF_016433145.1 Gracilinanus agilis
AAGGAAGGAAGGAAGGAAGGAAGGAAGGAAGGAAGGAAGGAAGGAAGGAAGGAAGGAAGGAAGGAAGGAAGGAAGGAAGGAAGAACATTATGTGGGTGGGTATTAGACACGTTCTGTCTGTCCTCAAAGGGAAGAACCAGACTGTGGGTACAAATTGCAGAAAATGGATTTAGGCTTAATATCATATATAGAAATCTTTGAGAAGAAATTAGATGACTTCTCCCCCTCACATTAGCTCTTCCCATTGAGCTAAAAGTTTGGAAGCAGCACCCTACTCTTGCATGGACTTTGGTCCCTGGGGCAGCTAAGTCAGGCCCTTCTCTGAAAGTTTCCCAGTTTATGTACTGATTCAGTTTCAAAAAACTTGACACCTAGAACTTAACATAATGTTCCAGATATGATCTGATTAGGCCAATGTGATCTTGGACTACTGCATTTTAACTTTTCTCTTCCTGATTATAAATCATTTCATGACCTTCTTCCCATTTTCGGACAATACTATGGTTGACACCTCCAATGATGCCAATAGCCACTGTGGATTTATTTTATTCATATATTTATTTTATGTTGAATCTCAGTCACAATATTGTGGCTTCATGAACACAGTATTCAGATTTATTCAGGCATAAGTGTTTAAATATCCTAATCTATAAATTGAGAGTCATTTAGATAATACCTTAAATCACAGGGTTGTTGTGCCAAAGTGCAAGTTATTATTATTAATCCAATTTGACTAGGGATATGAAGATGGCATAGCAATGAGTAGCCTTATCCTTTCAGATATTGGTAGGATGGACCCTCCATTCACTGCCAAAAAAAGATTGTGGAGGCAGCTAGGTGACACAGTGGATAGAGCACCAGACATGGAGTTAGGAGGACCTGGGTTCAAATTTGATCTCAGACTGCCTAGCTGTGTGACCTTGGGCAAATTACTTAACCCTATTTGCTTAGTCCTTGCCCTTCTGTTTCTGTTTTATGTCTTATTATTAAGACAGAAAAATAAGGATTTTTTAAAAGTAGTTTGTGGAGCTGGTGTAAAATAATATCTTTCTGTAAGAGTTAGAATAGTGGTTTTGACAAAATAAGAGAGCAGCGTTTAATAACTCATTTTAATGAGAATATAGTAGAGTTGTAAACTGATATTATTCCATTACGCCAGAGAAAAGAAAACTTCTAGCAGCTTTTAACAATTAACAATTTCGTTTTATTAAAATAGAGATAGTAAAATGAATATAGTAAATGAGGGAAATATAGGAAAGAGGTAGAAATAAATTGCCTAATACCTAATTAGATACCCTATATCTATATATAACTGCCTATAATTACTGCTAATAACAACCACTCCACAAAATTCCAACCCAATCCAGCCCAATCAAAACCAACCCAATGAGTGTTTAATCTAACCCAAATTAGGTCAGTCAACGAAGATCAGCCACCTTCCAAAATGTTCAAGAAAGGTAAAAAACCCTAACAGTCCAAACTAAAAGCCAAAAATCCATAAGGCAAAAATCCCTCTAAAGGCTAAAGCCAAAAGTCCTCTCAGTAAGCTCAGGCCCACCTTTATATTCCAGCAACTAAATGCCAACCACTTTCTAATCACCAACCTACACCACCAGCAATCAACCCCCAATGACCAACTGACTCCCAGCAGCCAACTTCCCCACAACTGCCAGCCCTAACTGGCAGCAACTGACAGACTGTCCAACTGATACCGACCCAGCAGGAGGCTCCCTGGTTCCTACTTCCTGTCACTGTGGGCTGGTAAATCCCTACACATTTCTATGGTAAGAGGATCTTCAGGTCCCCCATTAAATTAAAAAAGGAATAAAGAATTCCTTTTTACATTTCCTTGGGACAGTGGACTTCTTTGTGCTTCTTATTTTATATTATTCTAAGCAAGATTAGTCTCAGACAAAATGACATCATGGGAAATGATTTTTACAAGGTAGGAAATGCAAATTAAAAGGTATAGTTAGTGGTCAAAGACATATATTCTAGATATTAACAAGGCAGAGTTGCAGAAAAAAAAAACCAATATATTTCTGAGTCTAAAGATGAGGTCAAAACCTTTGTTCTGTTCAGAAGCAACATGTGATGATGAACTGAGAGTGGGCTTGAATTTCAGAAGGTCTCTTTTCAATTCCTGCCTTATTTACAATCTTGCTTTATGTGCTACTAATCCTAACCCTCACCATACTATGAGTTCCAGAGATGACAATTTCACATTGCTATATGATTATGCCAGTAAAACAAGAGGCATCTATTAAGTGCTTACTGCATACTTGACACTGTGCTAAATAAACACTGAGGATATAAAGGCTCCAAAAAAGAAATCTCTTTGCCCTCAAAAAGCTTATATTCCACCGAGGGAGTCAGCGTGTAAGCAGGTAGGGAGAGGGTAAAGGTAAGTGGCTTTTCTAGGACAGTTTGTTCATCTATAAAATTAAGGTGTTGTAGTAGGTGGCAATGAAGGTCCCATCTAATTCTAAATCCCATGAATTTATTCATATTGGGATATATGAAACTTAAAGCTTTTTTCATCTAGTATATTTTTATTTTAAAAGGAAATTGCAGGGGCAGCTAGAGGCTCAGTGGAATGAGATCCAGACCCACAGATGAGAGATCTTGGGTTCAAATCAGGCCTCAGATATTTCCTACATGTATGACTTTGGGCAAGTCACTTAACCCGCTTTGCTTAGTCCTTACGGCTTTTCTGCTTTGGAATTAACAAACAGAATTGATTATAAGATGGAAAATAAGAGTTATATAAAAACCGAAATTTTCATCTTCTAATCTAAAGGAATGAATCTCTAAGTGACCGTGAGCTGACATTGTGTATTGAATGTTAGACTTGGAGTCAAAAAGACCTGAGTTCAAATTTGAATTCAGCTTCTTACTAGCTATATGAATTCTAGGCATGTCATTTAGCCTCTCTGCCTGCTTCAGTTTCCTCAGATGTAAAATGATGATAATGATAGCCCCTACTTTTTAGGGCGGTTTTTTTGAGGATAAAATAAGCTAATATTTGGAAGGCATTTTGCAAACTTTAAAACACTATATAAATTCTATCTATTATTATTATCATCATTTTTTTATTGTTGGTAGAATTTCAGATGCAAAGGATGGGGAGATGTTTTTAGACAGGCGAATCTTCCCCAGCTTTGTCTTCAAGGTCCATATATTCTGATGCCTATGTTTAATGCCATTTCTAAACCTGAGTGATAAGGGATAAGGGTACAAGATGTAATGCAAGTCTGACTCAGTCTAGACTGAGTGTAATAAGGCAAGGAATGCCCTTTTCTTACTAAAACCCAGGAATAGGAATCAGGACCCTTGGATTTCTGTTTTCTCTTCTAACTCTGATTTACTTCAGGACTCTGGACATGGAACAGGGTTTGGGAAGTTGGTTTCTTCTTTTAAAAAAGTGCAGCAGCCCATTCTGGCCAAGTTGCCCTTGGCAAAAGCTATAACAAAGGAGTCTGAAGACAGACTTTCAAATCAGTTTTTGGGCCAGAGATTGGAAAAACTGACAGCTGCAATCATATATGATGCCTTTTAGCCTAGCTCAAAAATCAAACAAAGCACTGGTTTTTCTGACAGGTGGAAACTCATGACAGAAGAGAGTCTAATTCCTGCTTTGCTTGGAACCTCCAGGGCATTGTTTCCTGGCACTCCCTGGCAGCCTCTGACATGAGCTCAGTAAATCAAGCCTTCTGTTTGCAATCCTGAAAGAGGAGTCATTATGTTCTCAACTCTCTAATCTCTTTTATTATAAAGAGCAAAACAGCAACAAGTTGGGTTGTTCCTAATTAGATAAGTGGGATTAACAAATCAGTCATTCTTAGTTGCTTAAGAAAGGATTCCAAGTCCTCCTGCAGCAACCAGCAGCTTCTTCTACCCAGACTTTAATTTCTTGGGGAGAGTTCTCCCCCTGAAGTTAAAGATAGGTAAGTGCAGAGTAAAGATTCTGTGCTCCTGTGAAGGAAAGTCTGTGTTCCCCTTGAGCTTGGGCTGGTGATGTGAGTTCCCACGCATTGATCAAAATCCGTATCTATCCACAGCCACTCAGAAGCGTGATCATTCACTTCTCTGGGAATGACTTCCATTGCAAAAATAAATAAAGAAAAAATGTCCGAGAGAGCTATTCCCACATTTGGAAAAACTGACTTCGTTACAAATATGACCAGTTTTAATGCATGCCAAGAAGACGCATTGCAGAGGAGCTATGTCTTACCCTGGGTCTCTGTTATTCTAGCAAAATTGGTACCACACCAAAAAAAATACAGAAGAATAGCATTACAGTATGCAATTTCAACTACAGTACAACTACAGTATGTATTTCTATTTGATGGAAATCGGGATGGCAGCCATGATATGAGGATAGCAGTTAAGAGAATAGACCTAGTCTATCTTTTCTCATATTACTCTAAAGGGGAAAGTTTTTGTGCATTTGTTGTTTTCTAAATTCTTTTTTCATCCTTAACATCTCCTTGTTCCCTTTGAGGATCAAAATAGAATCCTGCAGGATAAGACCTTCACCTAGAAAATGAGGGCTTCTGGATCTCTTAAGACCCTCCCATTCTAATATTATGCCATTGTGATTTCCTTCTCAGTGGGAACATGGTGAATTAGGGAAAAGGTCTTCAATATAAGTCAAGAGACAGTCCTGAATTTGGCACTACAAGAACTAGTTACTTGGTTTTGGATAAGGGATTTCCTCTCTGAGCCCTGGTTTCTTTAACTTTATAATAAAGGGATTGGATTCATTTTGTGCTTCTCTGATGCTATCCCAGGGCACCTTGGTGGTCTGGACAATAGAGTGCCAAGTCTGAAGTTAGGAAGTCTCCTCTTCCTCAGTTTAAATCTGGCCTTAGATATGCACTACCTGCATGACCCTAGACAAATCACTTAACCCCTACTTGCCTTAGTTCCTTCTCTGTAAAATGATCTAGAGAAGGAAATGACAAACTACTTCAATATCTTTGCTGAGAAATTGGGTCACAAAGAGATGAAATGTCTGAACAACAACAACAATGATGCTCTGCTACAAAGATATCAGAGAATGGAAACACTGAGCTTTTCTAAGTCTAGTCCCATAATTATGTAAATTATACCACCACCTTTTTCTTCTCATTCCAATTCATATAGTCTTTGGAGTCTTACTCCAATTTTAATATTCATAAATTCTACATGTGTTGAGTTATTGTCACTTTCATTAATTACTTATGTTCATGAGTAGTATGTAAATTTGTTTGTGATCCAATTAAATCAAAGGAAAAGGACCTCTATGTACAAAAATATTTATAGCAGCTTTTTTTTTGTGATGGCAAAGAATTGGAAATTAAGGTGTCCATTAATTGTGGAATCTAAGCAAATTGTGGTATATGACTATGATAGAATACTATTGTGCAACAAGAAATGATGAGGGAAATATTTCAGGAAGACTATGGGAAGATATATGAACTGATGCAAAGTGAAGCGAATAGAACTAAAACAACATTGTACCCAATAACAGCAACATAGTAATGATGATCAACTATGAAATGCTTGGTCCCTCTGATCATTATGATAATCCAAGGAATATTTTGAACGATGTATGATGAAAGATGCTATCTCCAGAAAGAAAACTGATGAACTCTGAGTGCAGTCTGAAACATATTCTTTTCATTTTGTTTATTTTTCTCAATTTTTTCCTAACATAGCTAATATAGAAATATTTTGCTTAATTTTACATTTTACAATAGGTATCATTATATCAATGAGTGGGGAAGAGATAGGATGAAGGGAACTCAAAAAAAATTTTTTTATACCCTTACTTTCCATCTTAGAATCAGTACTGGGTATTGGTTCTAAGGTAGAAGAGTGGTAATGGCTAGGCAATGGGGGTTAAGTGACTTGCCCGAGGTCACACAACTAGGAGGTGTCTGAGGCCATATTTGAACCCAGGACCTCCCATCTCTGGGCCTGACTCTCAATCCACTGAGTCACCTAGCTGCCCCATCCCGGAAACTCAAAATATTTTAGAGAATGTTAAGAAGAATTAAGTACATAACTATTAAAAAGTAAAATAAATGAAGATGGAAATCGAATATAAGTTCCAGGTGTATATTAATTCCTTGAGGGTTGGTACTGTTTTCACTTTTGTTAATATATCCATAGAGCAAGAGGATAAAAATTAGGTCTTTGATTTCATTAATACAGGGAACTGCCAGATGAAGAACTTCCCTCTATCAAGAAAGGTTAGGCATCTTTTGGGCAACTTTAACATCTAGTGTTACTTAGAGCATTGTTGAGGTTAAGTGCCTCCCTCAACCAGTATAAATCAAAAGCAGGACTTGGGTCTTGATCTTTCTGTTTCTGAGACTGGCTTTCGGAAAGACACTGTTAGTCATGCTGAATTGAAAAGAATCGCTAGAAATCCATTTTAAGTCACTGAAAAGAAAGATAGCCAAAGAGGCTGGATTTTATAAATAACACTTCTCTAATCTATATTCTTACCACCTCCATTCTCTATGCCTTAAGTTTCTCTGTGAAGTGTTGCCTCACTGGTCTGTGTTTTTGTATTGCCTGATATTATGATTTTAATTTTGTTAAATATTTAAAAATGGCCTCATTTCTAATATATTTGAAGTACCTATTTACTTCAGTAAGGAAAAAAAACCATGAAACTGGAAATATATGTATGTTCAACTATATTTTCTATTAGAGGAAGCTGATGGTACAATGAGTAGAATACTGAGCCTTGAGTCAGGAAAACATGAGTTCAAATTCACACTTCAGACATTTATTAGCTGTTTGATATTTTTTTTTTTATCCTGGGACTCCATTCTAGGAGCATAGGGCCACAACCAGTAGGCAATGGGACACACAGTTGCTCAGGGTCACCCAGCTGGGAAGTGTCTGAGCCCGGACTTGAACCCAGGACCTTTTGTCTCTAGACCTGGCTCTCAATCCACTGAGCTAGCCCAGCTGCCCCTACTTTAGGTTGGAGTTTCTTTAGCAGATGTAGTTTTTACAGGGTGGGGTTGCTAGCCCCACGCCCAACCCTCCTCCTTTTTTCGTCCGGGCTAGGGACCGTCCTTGGCCCAGGAGTGGTATTTGATTGATATTATTATAGTAAAATTAGTAAAATTAGGGAAAGTGGAGGTGACAGGCAAAAGGCAGAGAGTAAAGATTCCAGAACTCTGGGTGAATGACTGGCTGAGTTAGTAGTTGGTTCCTAGACTTTCACCTTGAAGGTATGAGCTATTCTTCTCTTTGGGTATCCTGTCCCTTTGGATCATCTATCAAGACTTCATTGGCAGGGAAGAAGTTTAGTTTGGTGAGACACACTGGTGGATGGTGGAGTCAAGAGCCTTACTCCTTCTCCTTTGGATTAATTGCTGTGACTCTACTGGATTCCAGACAGATCCTTGAAGGATAACAGTTGTGAAATCTCCCAACCAGCCCAGTGGACCTGTTTTACCTTCCAGCTTTCCCTTACTTTTAAAATACTATCAAAGGGGAAATTCTGGGTAATTTAGAGAGATCAGTATAGAAAATCTGTTGGACCTTGGTGGGAGGGAATCCAGATCTGTCCTAGTTAGTTCATCCCAATACCAGTTAATTTAATAAACCCTTGTTGTTATTACCTTGACAGTCTCTCGTTGAAATCCTTACTCAGATCAATAGGATTTAAGTTACTGGCCCAAGGACTATTAAGAATCTAGTAAATCATTTAATATCATTCAATCTCTATACCACCAACCTATTGGATACCTATTAATACTTATTATGCAACCCACTGTAACAGATGGAATGGATTTAAGTAAAGGAAGCCAAGCAAGCCATGCATCTCTGAGGTGGAATCAGAATAAACCTAGAAGAATCTTGAAGAAATAACCATTATGGAGGGGTCAAAGTGAAGAGGAGAATTCTGAACGAGATTCCAACTGCCACACACATCTCTCTGAACCTTGGTTAGGTGAGGGAGGTGGGTGGTATTGGTCCAGTGAGGATCTGGTGCCACTGAACCCCCAAAATATAGGCTTTCCTTGAATGTCACTACTGCTACAATTGATATCTACTTCATTCACCAACTGAGAAGATTTTGAAATAGCAGCTATTCCATCTTGGCCATAGAGCCTGGACTCCTGGGTGGAGCAGGCTCGTGGGACCTTTCAGAACCAGCTTGATCCATAACACTGTTATTCCCTCAGTTTAGTTAATTAGTTTAGTGGATAGGAATTACTGGGGCTTGAGACAGTTACTGGATAGAGCTACAGAAGAGATCCAGTACTGCTCTCCCCAGAGAGAAACTCACCTAGATAGAGAAGCTTGACCCTTATCCTCCATCCTGAATCCCAAACCCTTTCCCTGAACCCTGAATTTCTTTATCTTCAAATAAAATCCCTGTTAGTTATATTGATTAGAGTATGGAATAGTGACCTTGAGGGGGGGAGGTGTCGTTGGGTGGCTGAGGGGAGGATAGGAACACTACACTCTATCTTTGAGGAAAAAAGCCATTGAGGGGATGGGAGAGGCTTGACTGGATATTAGTGGCTCTGATCACTGGATAAAGTCTATTCAAGTCTCAAACTATTCCTAACCCCTTCCTTTATTATCTCCACATCAACCCTTCCATTTTGGGGAGTCCCCTCATGAACTACACCCTCAAAAGTCTTCCCAGTAAGGGGGATGGAGTGAACAGCTTTGGCCCTCGTATACCAGTCAGGTGGAGGTCACCAGAGTATTACCCATATATCTGATAACCCCCTTATACACCACCTATTTATTTAATTTTTTCAATACTGAACAAGTCATTTAAGTTATTTGTATCAGTTTCTTCAACTGTAAAATGGAAATAATAATAGCACCTATGTCAAAGAATTATTTTGAGGTTCAAATGAAATTCTATTTGTTTTAAAGGGGGCTGATGCTCAGCATAGTGCCTGGCACAATGTAGACATTATATAAATGCCTATGCTCTTCCCTTCCCTCCCTTTAACTACTACCACTACTATATCCTAGATAGCAATGAACCCTTAGTGTTTGAAGATTCTCCTACTGTACCATAGCTACACCTTGTTTAATTCAATTCAATTTAGTAAATATCAGTAGGCCCTGGAGGCACAAAAATCCATCATTTTTTATTCTCTAGGAGTTTGCATTCCTTTAAGGCACTCATTGGAATGTAAAAGGAATTAGGATTGATTTTTACTAAGTTTCATGGTTATAACACTAAATATATAAATTAATTTATATAGCATCATAATTTTAATTACAGTGGCTAATTCTTAATCTATCTTCCTATTCCTAGGTGTGGTTCTATTCAGTAAAAACCAGATGTCCATAACACTTTCTATAACTGTCTTATTGGGATGAGAATTAAAATAAACAAAAATTAATAGAACAAAAGCCAGTGTAAAAAAATTGACGTCACATCGAATTCTATAATCTGAATCTTACCCGAACAATTTCAGGTAGACAACTTTGAAAAGTTCTTTCCAAAATCCATTTGCCTAGAGCTTCTTAAATAACCATCTATTGTACTTAAATTCTAGTAGCATTGTAGTTATGGGTAGTACATTGTTAAATCACCTTGTGAGAAATTCCTACCTATACATGAAGTTCTTGAGTCTCACTACATAATTAAAAGAGCAACATGGGACACTCTTTAATAAGACTTGGTCCAGTGGTAAGATTTTTATACCAGGAATACCAAGTGTCTGGTCCATTAATAAAGGTATACATAATCCAATATAACTTTAGGCAAGTACCTAAACCTCTAAGAACTTTGGCTTCCTCATCCACAAAAAGATGGAATTGGACTTGTTGTACTCAAGAGGACTTTCCAACTCTAAATTTATGTATGATCCCATGACCCAAGAAGATTAGCCAAAATAAAGGGCATAGAGGTGCTATTTTAAAAGAATAGATTTGAACTTTCTAGATTCATGAAAGGCTGATAAAGGATATTATAAAATTACACATATATGTATATCTATATAGTTTTGGTGTCATGGAGTCTTCTTCACTTTCATTTTTTCATATACTTATTTTAACATTTATTAGGTATATATTATATGTTTGACATTGCATGATAGACACAGATAGGATAGCTCCTGCCCTCAAGAAACTTTCATTCAGCCAGGGGATAAAAACATATAAAAGGACAAGTAAGTACAAACTATATACAAAATAAATGCTAAGTCATTTGGGGTTGGGGATTTGAGAGTGCTACCAACTGGGAGGAACAAGAAAGGGTCCTTTATAAGGTGATGCTTGAGCTGTAGTTTGAAAAATCACATATTCCAGAAAGTAGAAATAAAGAAGGGGGAATATTTTGAACACAGAGGACAGTTGGGCTAAGCCATGAAGGTGGCAACTTAAACCCTAGTTGGTCTACTTAGTACCTGTGTTACCTTGGATACTTGTCAATTTAACACCTCATGTTGGGGTTGGACTCAATGATGTCTAAGATTCCTTTCAGCTTCATAGCTATGATCCTATTACCTTTAGACCCTAGATATGTCTCTTCCAGGAATGTATTATTGGACCACCACCTCACCAATAGGAAACCCTGCAGGTTTAGCCTCTAGCCATTTAGGTAGAAATCTAGGGAGTTGAGAACTCCCCATAGTCCTTCAATAGTGCTGAAGATGGATAGGGGTGATAGGTAGCTCCATCCATGATTATGGCTGTGGTAGATGTCAATGTATGAAAAGGCACTGGGGAAATGGAGGGAGCTTGAATCCCTACAGCTGGAGATATTACCTTCATGCTATGCTATCAGCTGAATCTTGATTTTCTTCATGAACCATTATCTCAAGGAAACAGCACTATTCTGATAAAGACAAATAATGTCTCTAATACGTGTGTTTTAAACATCAATTTCATGAACCTAAAAATATTTTATAAGTGTATTTCAATATAATTGATTTTCTTTGTAATCTTATATATTTTATTTTATACATTTAAAAACATTATTCTAAGGAAGAGGTCTATAGATTTCACCAGATTGCCAAGGGGACTATCACAGAAACTAAAAGGTTAAGGACTCCTTTTCCACTTGGATCAGTACTCTAAACAAGTTATCATTTCTTCTACATAAGCACTTTCAAAAGAAGGCTTTCTGTCCACATGAACCCCCCAAGTATAGACCGTCTCAGATAGGGGCTAACATTTTTTAGTCATGTCTTAGAAAGTTCTTTAAAAAGATGTAATATTTATTTACTAAATCCTTACTTTCTGTTTTAGATTCAATACTAAATATTGGTTTCAAGGAAGAAGAGCAATAAGGGCTAGGCAACTGGGGTTAAGTGATTTGCCCAGGATCACACAGCTAGGAATGTCTAAGGCCATATTTGAACCGAGGATCTCCCATCTATAGGCCTTGCTCTCTATCCACTGAACCACCTCATTGCCCCTAGATGTGACATTTAGTTACTAGTTAGTTTTCCATTCATGGAGTAATTTTTGAGGACAATGGGAAATAGAGAAATTAAATATTTTCTATGCTATTATATTGTCTCTCTCCAGCAGTACTAGATTCAGATTCTTTCCAACTGTTTGCTAAAACTTCTTCTTTGCTTTCTGACCTTGGGAAATTATTTTTAGTGGACATGTATTTCTCACATGTATTTGTTTTAACATAATTGTATCATTCTCAAATAGAAATGGACTCCACTAAGTCATATATTCCTGCAGGCCACATATTGTCTTAGAAAACAACAAATGAACATTATGTTCTATTATATTTTTTATTTTGTTAAACATTTTCCAATTATATTTTAACCTGGGATAGCTTTTGGCTAGTAAGCCAGATGTTTGAACCTCTAATCTAATATATCAGAAACTCAACAAATGACAATTGAGATGAATTGGAAATAGCATCTGAAGAACAAAATCTTTGCTACCAGTGAGCACTGAAGCAGACATTGAAACAGAGGGTGCAAAAGGGTAACCAAGAAAGGGCCATGATCTGGGAGACAATGTATTGTTGATGTGGTTTTAAATTAAAGTCTGTAAACTATGGAAGAAAAAAATAAATGAGCATAGGATTTCAGTGGAAAATTAGGAAGGATAACAAATCTATGGTGTGGAGCTGAAGGGTATTTACTTCAACTACCTTAGAAGAGGAATGTGTAATGAGGATTTGTTCCCCAGAACTCGAAAGCTCAACTTCCCATGCTCCCTCTCACATTACATGTTAACACAGGGAGGATATAAGTTTTGTGCAGCAGCGCCCCTCTCTCTCTTCTCCCTGATAATGCTGGGAAATTGGGCTTTATGCCAGGAAGGAGAATCTACACATGTGAGTTTACTTTTTGTTAAAGAATTAGTTTTGAACTTCTATTTCTTTTAGTTTTATTTTCTTTCTACTTTAAGTGATTATTAATAAACTTTATAAAATATATTACTTGGAGTTATTGATATCAATTTAAATCTTACATTGTGGTAACTTGTGACAAGTATCCATGAGCTTCAGAGGTTTTTTAAATGTTGCACAGCAAATCATGTGAATCCTAATGATAGTGGATTTGTTTGCTATTGTCATTAAATGGGCTCTTGTGATTTGGGAGATTTTGGTACTTCTTTGAATGTGCATTAGTCACCGTAATACTGTTTTAAAAAGCTGTTACCTGGTAAAAAAAATCATGTACACTCACACTGTGGATCATGGCCAAGTTAAGAAGGAAACAAATCTCATTTTGTATGGCACCTCTGCTTTGTATGGCACCTCTGCTTGACTAACACAGTATCTCATGGAATGTGCACTATGAATTTTTTATTTTTTAGATTTTATTATTGTTTTCCCTTTTATGTGCAATAGGATACTTGAATTTTCTTTCCTCTCTTATTTTTTGTACTTGTAGTACAAGCAACCAGTATTAATTTTTTAAAATTTTGACCTAATATAAGTTTATAATATCCATTAGCCCTAATGCCAATGCATACCCAAAAGCTTTATGCTATGGAAACCTGCCACCGATTGTTAAATTTTATGTAACTTTGATTAATGACTGTGTTTGATTCCAGGAGAAGGGATCGCAAAAGAGCCACTGCATAGTACCTAGAAGCACAGGGTCAAGAAGACCAGCATATCCCAGTGGTATTGATGAGAATCTGTGCCAAGACAGAGGACCTGTTTCTGGGTTCAAGGAAGCAGCTGTTTGACAAAGTCAGATGCAGTATTTCCCCATGCCAGATTCAGACAAAGTACTTCAGTTTGGCTGCCATTTTGGCTCCCCTTTCCCTGTAAGTGAAGGTAAAATCAGACCAGGGAATGATATTTCCCTTCTGCTTCAAAATCTAGTCCTTTTTCTTTCTCCTTCATAGTGTGGCAATTTTCTGTAGTCCTGGCTGCTGATTGGGCAAGTGCATATTGCTGCACTAGTCCTATAGGCCTGTGTGACATAAACCACTTTATTGGGCCCTGATTCTAGGACCTGTTATAGGCTTATTCTTTCTTTCTCAGAATTTTTACATACTATTTAATTTTCATTTTTCTTTCTTTTCTTCTATTTTTTAAAATGTTTTTGACTTCCTTTTAACAATTGATTCACATACTTCATGACTCAGCCATGTATCCTGGGGTGATCCATGTGTTGGGCAACACCCTCCTCAAGGGTCATTATTGTCATAAAATTCTAGATTTATAAAAATTCTTCTTGTTTGAGAGTAATTTTAGGATAAGAAACTTGCTGCCTCCCTGAATCAAGAAAGTGAAATATTTGGTGAAGGCACCATAAAGAAACCTGCAAAAACCACACACTGCATCAAAAGATCCAGAATGAACTTTGGGATGTACTGATATTGAACTATGTGGGGTTGAACACATTTATTTTGAATGTACACTCTTATGCCAAAGGGAACTGCCCCCCTAATTGGCTTTTTGTCAATGTGCCTAGCAACCATTAATTTTGTTTTCCTTCTCCTTTATTTCTTTCTTATTCCCAAATTATTGTAATTTCTCCTTGGAAATTGCAATATTATATGTACCTCTAGTTAAAGATCTTTAGAGATGTGTGTTGGTTATATGTACTGATTCATTGGGGAAACTAGGCATGTAAAACTTGGAGATTTCTACATTCTCATTTTCCAATGGAATCACAAGGGGGATGAGGATCTGCCCCCTAGAACTCTAAATCCCAGCTTCCCATGTTCCCTCTCACATTACGTCCTAACATAGGGAGAATATAAGTTTTGTGTAGCTCCGACTCTCTCTCTCTCTCTCTCTTCTCCCCTGATCATGCTGGGAAAGAGGAGTTTATGTCAGGCAGGAGAATCTACACAAATGAGTTTAATTTTTGTCAAATAATTAGGTTTGAACTTCTATTTTTTGTTTTATTTTCTTTCTACTTCAGGTGATTATTAATAAACTTTATAAAATATAATACTCAGAGTTATTGATATTAATTTTAATCTTATAGGAAGTATATGTTAATCTATTTATCTTAATTTTATTTCTTCCTGCATGACATGCCAATCCCAGGGAAATGGAGTTAACTGAAGTCAGCATCTCCATTTTTTAAGACACTTCCGAGGCAAAGAAAAAAATGATAAATGATAAGAGCTCTTACCCCCACCCCCATCAAAATAGCATCTCCCTTTTTTCAGGCTATAATTCTCAATCAGCCATCATGCCAAACAGAAAAATATATCCACCTAAATTAAGAAAAAAAAAGGGCATTGACAGAATATCTATGGTCTCCTTGTCTTGGCCACAACTTCACAATTTGAAATGATTAATAACAATCCCCCAAAAGTCACCTAATGCCAAGGGTAATTTCTCTCTTGACATTTAGTTGCAATGTTTAGTTGTGCGGAATGGTTTTTATTTGATTTTGCATTCCCCAGGATCATTCAGATGATAAAAACTCAGTGAGTGTAATGTCACTTGTGGACTTTCCCACACCAGAAAGTGTATATGCACCTGAAAGAGAAGATAAGCAAATTATTTACACCACATGAGCATCCAAGAGGCTGAAATGCACAGGCTAAGCCAATAGTATTTTTCATGACTGTGGAGGTGAACTCTGGGTAAATATTAAGGATGAGTATGAATAAAATGCTTGGCCATTAGGAACCAGTTCAAAGATAAAATGATAGTCACTGGTGTATCAAGTACTTCCATTGGATCATTTTCTATATCTATATCTTTGTTATAGTTATATTTAACTATCATCCATGTATCTATATTTATTATCTGGCTTTATCAAGAAATGAGGTCAAGTAGATTAAATAGAATTTTTTTCTAAGTTTGATTTTCCAATAATATTAACAAAGAGTTTTGGCTATAGTCTGGCTGCTTTCTTATAGAGTAAAATTCACAAACTCTGCATCAATAATTAACTGATATTTACATAGAATTTTGATTTGAAAAACACTTGACATATATTACTATATGTCATAATATATTACTATATTAATAATAATACATATTAATATGTATTATGGTCAGGAAAAATTACTTATTTGCCATTGCTCAGTCATGTCCAATTCTTTGGGAACCCATTTGAGACATTCTTGGCAAAGATACTAGAGTGGTTTGCCATTTCCTTCTCCAGCTCATTTTATAGATAAGGAATCTGAGGTCAACAGGATTAAATGATTTTTGCCCAGAGTCACACAGCTGAGAATAGAGTTGAATTCAGGAAGATGAGTCTTTCTGACTCCAGGATTGGAGCTCTATCCATTGAGCCATGTAGGTACTATACACATTACTCTTACTTAATAGATAAGGAAACTAAGAAATGGGGAGGTCAGATAACTTGGCCAAATTACATAGGAAGCAAAGAAGTAAGCTCCAATGGAAAGCATTGTTCTTGAAATCAGGATTCTTAGGTGAGAGGAAAGCAAAAGTTTTCCATTTTAGATAAAGATTAAGTTGGTTGGGCAGGTAGGTGGTACAATGGATAGAGCTGGGCCTGAAGTCAGGAAGACTCACCTCCCCGAGTTCAAATCTGGCCTCAGACATTTACTAGCCATGTGATCCTAGGCAAGTCACTAAATCCTGTTTGTTTCAGTTTCCTCATCTGTAAAAATAAGTGAGAGAAAGAAACAGCAAACTATTTCAATATCTTTGCCAAACAAACAAACAACAAAAAACAAACAATTGAATCATGAAAAGTTGGACACAACTGAAATATTTTGAATAACAATAAAATATGGTTATCATCTTTCCTCTATTTCAAAGGAAAGCCTGAGCTTTTCTTTTTCCCCTTTTTCTGAAGGGACAAGTCTGGAAAGGGTTTTAGGTTGAATAAATATTATCTATTATTTCTAAAACTGAGATTTTAAAATATGCTTTCATAGGTTGAATTAGATAGCTTTTGAAATCCCTTCTCTGACAAGATCTAAGATCCCAAAGACAGAATCAGGATTCAAAAGCAACTTCTCTGCTGCTCTTTCTACTATATCAGTTTGCAGGCAATTATCAAAACTCCTTATTGAAAGGAGTGATTGACTAAAAAATGCATAGAATTAAAGGAAGCAAATGTTATGAAATTATATTTACTAGGCTAGAAGAATCAAGGCACCTCACATCTTACTTTGCAAATACAGGGAACTAAGGATGTGGAACATTGCATATAATGTTAAAATGTTTGATGAGTCAGTTAGATTTGTTGTTGTTGCTGCTGTTGTTGTTGTTTTAAAAACCCTTACCTTCCATCTTAGAATCAATATTATGTATTGTTCCACGGCAGAAGAGTGGTAAGGGCTAGGCAATGGGGGTTAAGTGACTTGCCCAGGGTCACACAGGTAGGAAGTGTCTGAGGCCAGATTTGAACCCAGGACCTCCCATCTCTAAACCTTTCTCTCAATCTACTGAGCTACCCACCTCTTCAAGTCAGTTAGTTTTGTAAAACTGATTTCTCCCCATATTTATTTATTCTTTGTCATAAGTGATGGTGTTCTGGGAGCAAGTTTAGAGAAGGACATAATAGAAAATATAGGTAACCTTCAAATAAAATGTATGAATAGAATTATTTTTAAATATAAAAACATTTCCTCTATGGAGACCTAAAACAGTCATCATAATATAGAAGCCAAAAAAAACTTTTTAGTATGTTATTTCTATATCACCTGTCTTCTATCTATCTATCTATCTATCTATCTATCTATCTATCTATCTATCTNTCACCTGTCTTCTATCTATCTATCTATCTATCTATCTATCTATCTATCTATCTATCTATCTATCTATCTGTCTGTCTACCTATCTATCTACCTATCTATCTATGTATCTACCTACTATCTCTCTCTCTCAATGCATATGTGTGCATATATACACTATAAGGATGATACTAGAAATTAAGACTTGTTACATTAATTTAGAGATAAGAAGTGAAGAAGCTGGCTTGAGAAAGATTTGGAGTTTGGAACAGATCTGAGACAGAGTGTCAGCTTCAAATGATGACAGTGCTGGGGGAAGTGTAACAGTTTTTCTGTGGAAGTTATTCTCTGAGAGTGGGCAGTGGCTCTCTCAGATTGCTGGGAGCAGGTGACATCTTCTTTTCTCTCTCTCCTCACTGTTTGACGTAGAAGGAAAGGAGGGAAAAAAAACCTGAAGGAGCTAAGTGATTTTCTTTTCAAATTTGGGAAACACTATTAAACAAAAGTCTGTTGCTGTTTTCATTAATTGTTTTATCTCTGAGAAGACCAAAGAAAGACCTGGTCTTTGGTTTGGACTCCAAGTCTGCTAAGGCATGACTAAGGCATGCAAAGGTTGAACGAGTACTTATCAGTTTTGTTATGGGATGTGGTGTAGATTTCTTTTGGCAATGGGTAGGCAAGATGGTCACTAAGATCATTCCCACTCTCAAATTCTGTGATTCTATACAATCTGGGGTGATTTATTTAAAATTTTCTTCACAGAATACTATTGATGTCTCTTCTCCCCCTAGCACAGAATCCTCTTAGAAGCCTTGGGGTTATGTCAACTCACCTTTTTTATTTAATGGACTAACTGTCTTCAGGAATTTGGGTCCTACTGCTAAATCTGATGTACTCTGAAAAAGAAAAAGAAAACAATATTTGAAAAAATTTTTCCTTCTTTTCTTATCTTCCTTCTCTTTCTATTTCTCTCTTATCTCATTTCTCTATTTTTCCTTTTCTTTTTCCATTTTTCTTCCTCTCCATCTTCCTTCTTTTCCTTGACCTTCCTTTTCTTCTTTGAAAGAGGAGTAAGTAGAAAAGGAGGAGGAAAAGAAGGAGAAAGATGGCTTGTTAATGACACTACACTAGTGGTATTCTACTTATCCTAAATATTTGTAACAATGACTTTATCACATTTCTGCTGAACACTAATCTCTTCTTTTTGAGACACTAAATTTTAAAAATCTTTTCCTAAGTGTGCCCTTGAGGTTTTCTGATCACTAGAAAGAGGCTGTAAAGGGAACAGATTGTTTTGAAGAAAAAAATTAGTCTTATTCTTTCTTATGAGTTGTCTTCATATCAATTAATAAACCCATTTATAATTTGTCTTCTGTATTAATTAATTCTAGAGAACACTGGAAGAGATCTTTCTTTATGCCAAAACCTTGCTTCACTGGATTCCCATTTTGGACAGTATCGAGACAGCTTTTAGATAAATTAAATGCTTTTGTACTTTTTATATTTGATTCTTATTTGCTAAAGATAACTTTTTAGAGCTTTTGTTTTGGATTGTGAACCTAGTCAATTGACTCTTTAAGCACCTGTTGTCAGCTGATAAAAGTGGCTTCCTTAAAGACAGTCATGAAAACATATTAAGAGAAGGCATGAAAATGTTTTGACCTTATGTGCTTTAATTTTTTCTCAGTTATTGAGTAGTGTGTACATTTTAAGTATTTTGTTTTTAATGATATAATCAGTGGACTACATACTAATTAGAGATGCACAGCCTTTTATGCCTAGAGATACAAAAATGAAACCCCTCTCCTTCAAGATCCCCAGTAGTAATCTAAACACATCATTCAAACTGAGGTCTTTTGATGCTAAAGTTGTGCTCTTCCTACCATACCATATTTTCTTTCTACAAGACAAACTATAAATTAATTTGCTAATGGTATCCTACTTAGAAAACTCTAATCCCTCTATATTAGGAATATGGGTAACTACTGGAAGAACAAGGTATTTTGATTTTCTTTTAGGTATGTGTGTATTTGTGTCTGTATTCTTATCTGAAGGCCAGAAATGTAAGTGCTTTGAGAATCTTCTAGATAGCCAATTATTTTTGCTCCTTTTTTTCTTTTTTCAATGATTGAGCATTGATTGTTTCTCCCCTCTTACTTCCACCTCTAAATCCCTAGAAAACCTTCCTCCTGATAAACAGTAAGGAGTTGAAAGTTCAGAATGAGAACTAGGTCAATAGATACATATGCTCTTTGTGTGTGTGTGTGTGTGTGTGTGTGTGTGTGTGTAACTTCATTTCTGACAGATCTTTTTCTTATTGAAGTCTGAAAAAGTCTTTATGGAAACACAAGGATACAATTTCACTCTTTGCCAGAAGAGTGTCAGTTGAACACAATAGTTAGAAACAAACATATTTATTTCCATATAGATATACATATATGACATATACATGAATATATCCATATGTACTTATGTACTATGCATTTTGACACCAAGGTGGTGCAGTGGATAGAGAGTCACCTGAAGTCAGGAAGATTCATCTTCTTGAGTTCAAATCTGATCTCAGATACTTACTAGCTGTGTAACTCTAAGCAAGTTATTTAACCCTATTTGCCTCAGTTTCCTTATCCGTAAAATGAGTTGGAGAAGGAAATAGCAAGTGAATTTAAAATCTTTGACAGGAAAACCCCAAATGGGGTCACAAAGAGTTGGATACAACTGAAATGACTCAAAATCAACAGCAATTTTGGCATGGCCAGGACAGGAATTTGTCTTGCTTGACTATATACGTTTGTAGCAGGGGATTTTGTTTTTCTTGCTTTCTTAATGGGAACAGGAGGGAAAAGGGAGAAAATGTAGAACTTCATTGAAAAAAATAATTTCTAAAAAAGTAAAATGATTTTATTTGATTGCAGTTTAAAAAAACCACTACCCTTCCTGTCTCAGAACCAACTCTAGGACAGAGGGGCAAGGGCTAGGCAAATAAAATGAACTGACCTGTCTATGGTCACAGAACTAGGAAGTGTCTGAGGCCAGATTTAAGCCTTGGTGCTCCCATTTCTAGGCCTGGAACTCTATCCACTGTGCTGCCTACTTGTCCCTTGGTTGCAATTTCATAGATACCAATATAAGTAATGTTAGGTCCTTAGAGTCATAATAAAAATGATCATAATAATAATAGATTATAATAACAAGGAATGTGTTAGAGCTAAAAGGGATCTTGGAGACCATCCATTCCAACTACTTCATTAAAGGATGAAGTAATTGGGATGCAGCTAGATGAAGGCTCTTACCCAAAGTCACATAAATGATGATGGAGCTGGGCCTAGAGATAGAGTATATGCCACACAGTGGATTGTGATTCAGAGAACCTTGGTTCAAATCCTCTGCCTCTGCCACTTGTTTAATTTATGACCTTAACTAGGTCCCTTAACATGGTTGTACTCTAGTTATTTCATCTGTAAAATAAAAGGGTTCAACTAGATGGTCCCTAAGGCAGCATCTCTAAATCTTTGGCCCTATGATCTGAGCACCTAGTCCTTTGTTCTTCCTACTATACAATGCTCCTTCCTACTGCTGAATAAGGGATTTGAGAATGATAACTAATGTTAAAGGCAATTTAAAAAACCTGACATTTAATAAATGTGGAATAGGAATTTTTAAAAAAACATTTTCTAAGAGCAACAACAACAAAGATTTAAGTAGCTTTCCATGCAGTTGAGATCATTGATTTATGGGAAATACTGGAAATTTCTCACTTTAGCAATCAGGCTCAAGGGCAGGAGAGACTGGTTCCTAATTAATTTCCCCAAGGCCAAATTTCAAAGCCAGAGTACAAAACCCCCAAACCAAAACAAATATATTTGTTTCTAACTATTGTGTTTAGCTGACACTCTTTTGGCAAAGAGAGAAATTAGAACCTTGTGTTTCTATAAAGAACTTTCAGTCTTCAGAAATAAGAAAAAGAAAATCTGCCAGAAATGAAGTTAAGTAGGACCAGTACCAGTCCGGAACCCTAGTCAGCTTTTTTCTTTTGAGACGAGGGATAGTCAAGACTGTCTCTTGACATTTTTTCCTTTTTTTTTTTTAACCTTTTGCCTTCTATTCTAGTATCAGTTCTAAAATAGAAGAGCAGTCTGGGCTTGGCAATGGGGCTTAAGTGACTCGCTCAGGGTTACACAGCTAGGAAGTGTCTGAGGCCAGATTTGAAGCCAGGTCCTCCTGACTCCAGACCCTGATTTCCTTATATTTCTGGGGAAGGAGAATGGAATATGGAGAACAGAGGAAGATACAAGGTAAGAAAAAAAAGTCGACACTGAATCCTGGACAATAAGCGTTAAGTCAGCTGGTAATGAGTGACATTGATGTTCACTGTCTCCATGTTCATGTTCCATTGTTCATGACTCCATACTAGACTCTCATCTTCAAAAGAAATTTCTGGGACTGTTTAAGAAGGATCCTTATTATATTCCATGAAGACCCTTCCTGCAATTGCACATCATTATCAAAAGTTACCTTCATTGGCAGCATTGATGATGAGCTTATTGGAAACAGCTTCTTGAAAAGTAGTTGGCGAACCTACAAGGACAACAAAAAATATTTAAGATCAGATACTCACATTTAAATGTTTGTTAGTTCTTGTTGATTACTGCCCCACTTTCATAGTCTTTGAGCAGGAATTTAGGAGCATAACTCTAGAGATAGAAAGAACCTTGGAAGTTAATTCACAGATGAGAAAACTAAGACCTAGACAAGTTGTAACATACCCGAAGAGTACCCTAAAGAGTAAAGGGCAGAAATGGGACTAAGAGGTGGACCCAGTTTTTCTGCATTAAGATAAACTGGTCTTTAGGGGCAGTTGTGATCCTTTATAAGTGTTTATCGATATCTATTGGTTTTACATCATCTTCCCAAAATTTCTCTCTCCTTTGCCCTTCCAGAGAGTTTTTTCCTAATACAATGAATACAAAAGTTAGAGAGAGAGGAGGAAGCAGTTCAGGAAACTAAGGAATCTAATATATTTATTTTTTTATACTTGATAAATATATTAGATTCCTTAGTTTCCTGAACATTGTATGCAGAGTAGTACACATCACCTGTGCAAACTAGGAAAGGAGTTATAATCTCAGTAAGGGAGAGAATAATGAACTGAGAATAAGAAAGAACTGATTTCAAATTCTTCAGTTATCATTTACTTATTGTGTTGCCCTGAACAAGTTATTTGCTATTTCTGAGCCTCAGTTTCCTTATCTATACTTTGAAGGGATTAGACCAATAAATCCTTTTCTACTATAAACCTATGAGTCTATGATTCATATCTCTTCTGAAGGGAACAAGCCTGGTTACTCTAATTAGTTTTAATTTTGTGGTTGTTGCTATATTGTTGTAGTCCTTATGTATAAAGTCTTTGTGATTTGGGCATTTTCGAAAATTGTATTATAGGAGGCAGCTCAGTGGTTAAGTGGATAGAGAGCCAAATCCAGAGATGGGAGGTCCTGGGTTTAGATTTGGCCTCAGATACTTTCTGGCCATGTGACCCTGAGCAAGTCACTTAAGCCTCATTGCCTAGCTCTTATTGCTCTTCTGCCTTAGAACCAATATACAGGATTGATTGTAAGATGGAAGGCAAGGGTTTATTTTAAAAATTGTAATATAAATGATTCAGCATGGTATTATAATCAGTGGTTATTGTTGGGTTCTTTTGTGTATCAACTGAATTGTTTTTCCCCCTTTTTAGTGCTTAGTAGAGCAGCTGGGTGGTACAATGGATAGAATGCCAGGCCTGGAGTCAGGAAGACTCATCATCCTGAGTTCAAATCTGGCCTCAAATGCTTACTAGCTATGGGACTATGGGCCAATTCCTTAGACCTGTTTGCTTCAGCTTCCTCATCTGTCAAATGAGCTGGAGAAGGAAATGGCAAATCACTCTGGTATCTCTGCCAAGAATAACTTAAATGGGATCATAAAGAGTTGGACACAACTGAAATGACTGATGAACAAAAGAGCTAGCAGAGCTGGGAAAGGCCTTAGAACTCATCTTGTCCCATCCTGTCATTTTTCTAGATGAGGAACCTGAGACTGGTGACTTTGGATGATAATGGAGAAGAGTGACCAAGGATGGAGTAAAGGATTCACGTACCTTGCTATCAAAAAGTATTCCAAAGCATAAGATGAAAAGCCCCTAGAAGATAAAAAGATAATAAATCACAAGTCCTTCATTTTCCTTTTTCTAAACAGACTTTTAAAGACCTATAAAATTTGATTCTCCCTGTAGTCGCTTGGATCTATCTTAAAGTTCTTCCATCATCTAGATGTTCTACTAAGATAGAGAAGTGTTAGATCTCACAGAGCACTCTATTTTCATTGCAGTTTTTACCATTTTTTTACTTCTTTTATGCTCATATTATGGTTAGTTAGTTCATTCTAATTATTTGTGCATGTATAATCTTTCCCTGCTGGATTGTAAGCTTCATGATTCTATCTTATTTTTCTTTATATTATCCTGATAGCCCTTCTATGCCCTGACATAGTGCTGTGAACATAGGATAGGAACTGAATCAAGACTGACTGAGACTGACATTTCTTTGATATTGAGAACACCAACATCCAGTTTGATCCTCACCATAACCCGGTGTGGTAGATACCATTATCATCATTTTACAGATAAGAAGATGGCAGCTAGTTGGCACAGGGGATAGACTACCAGGCATGGAGGTAGGAAAACCTGAGTTTAAAACCAAATCCCGTCTTAGAAAATTACTATACTAGCTATGAGACTGAGCAATTTGCTTAACACTGCTTACCTCAGTTTCCCCTTCTGTAAAATAAGCTGGAGAAATAAATAGTGCACACTTTGCTAAAAAAAAATGGGGTCATTGTTGGTGGAGTTGTGAACTGATCTCTGGCTGGCAATTTGGAACTATGCTCAAAGGGCTATAAAAGAATGCCTGCCCTTTGATCCAGCCATACCATTGTTGGGTTTGTACCCCAAAGAGATCATAGATAAACAGACTTGTACGAAAATATTTATAGTTGCGCTTTTTGTGGTGGCAAAGAACTGGAAAAGGAGGGTATGTCCTTCAATTGGGGAATGGCTGAACAAATTGTGGTATATGCTGGTGATGGAATACTATTGTGCTAAAAGGAATAATAAACTAGAGGAGTTCCAGGTGAACTGGAACTGATGCAGAGAGAAAGGAGCTGATGCAGAGCGAAAGGAGCAGAGCCAGAAGAACATTGTACCCAGAGACTGATATACTGTGGTAAAATCGAATGCAATGGACTTCTGTACTAGCAGCAATGCAATGACACAAGACAGCTCTGAGGGATTTATGGTAAAGAACGCTACCCACATTCAGAGGAAGAGCTGCAGGAGAAGAAACACATAAGAAAAACAATTGCTTGAACACATGGGTTGAGGTGGACATGATTGGGGATGTAGACTCGAAACTACCACACCAATGCAACTATCAACAATTTGGAAATAGGTCTTGATCAATGGCACATGTTAAAGCCAGTGGAAATGTGCATCGGCCATTGGGGGAGAGCTGGCGGGGGGGGGGGGGTGAAGGGGAAAGTAGGAGCATGAATCATGTAACCATGTTAAAAATGAATATTAATAAATGTTTAAAAATTTTTTAAAAATGGGGTCATGAAGAGTCAGACATAACTGAAAAAAAAAAAGACTGAAGAACAAAAGCCTTAGAATTCTGATGCTCTCATACTATCTGGCAACTACTTTGTAAATTTTCTGCAAGCCTGCACCCTATTGCTTCACCTGAACCCACCCCCTTCAAGTTCCTTTTCCCCTCAACTTCCCCTCAGTACAATTTTACAGATGAATAATCACCTCCCAAATATATACTAATATATTGGCAAAAGGAGGAAGAGAGGGATAAATTGGCTGCTGCTTTTAATTATGGTCTAGCTAGAGTGATAGAAGATATCCCAGAAATGGAATAATTCTTTACTCATAGTAGGCACTTAAGAAAAGTTGAATTATTGAGGTATATTTTTAGGCACCTCAGTAATTGCTTTGACTTAAGCCTGACTCTGGCTATGCCCCATTCATGTGAATGCATTTGGTTGACTGCCTAATAATCTTACATTAAACTCTAGGAATCCCAAAGTTCTTCTCCATCCCTAAATTCCAAAATTCACCCTTTGTTTTTGTTCTGTTTCCTTGTTTCCATAACAAAAGTTTTATGAGGAGAGGATCCCTTCATTTTACTTCTCAATTGTCAATGCCTTAATTTCCTCTTCAGCAATGTGTTCCACAATTAAAGTAAGATACAGAAAATTTGGATAGTGTGTAGAGTGGAAAATAAAGTGATGTTAAAAATCAATTCAACAGATACTTATTCATTGCATTTAAATGAAATTTGTATACTATTTAGAAAAAAATATTGTAACGTCTTTTAGAAAGGACAATGCTCAGAGAAAAGATGGCATAAGAAGTGAAATAGACAAAAAAGTTGATTTCAACAGAGAAAAATTAAACAAATCAAGCAAAATGTCCTTAATAATCAGGAAGCAGCATTTAGATGAGCTATATAGAACTCCCTGAAAATGCTGGGGTTCTTGAAATGGATTACTAAGGAAGGAGATGGAATTTCTTATTTGGGAATAAGAACATAAGAACAATAAGAACATCAATCTTAAATGTTTTTGTCATTGATTTCTCCTTTAAAAAAATCACCTTTCTTGATAATCTGAGGTACAGGAAAATGGACTGGGTAATCACTTAAAGTTATATTTTGACCTCTATGTCTTTAGACTTCTCTCCATGCCTTTGGCCTTATTACCCTGAAACATCCTTTGATCCCTGAAGCCTCCATCAGCCATTGTTGAGTTCTTCCAGGGTTTCCACTGGGATTGGAGCCCAGGCTTTTCCTGACCACTTCTGACTCTTTAGACTTTGCCACTAGGGTCTCTTCACACAGCTTCTTCATCATGGCCCCAGGAACATCATCACTATGTAAAACTAAATTAGCCTAGGCACTTGTAGCTCAATTGTACCTTTTGCCCTTGAGACTCCTCTGACAGGACAGAATGATAAAGTCCCACTAAATGTTTATTTTCACTGACTATATTCCTTTGGACTCTTCCAACCCTGAACTTTCCCATTCACTTTTTAGCTTTCTTTTGTGTGTTGTCTTACTTCCCTCATCTCATTAGATCACAAAGTCCTGGAGGGAAGTGACTCTCTCTTTTTCTTATTTGCCTTCCCAGTTCCTGGCAAATAGTAGGTAATTAATAAATGTTTATTTACTGACTGACCTTCACCCCTACTCCCACCTCTGTTTGTTTGTTTTTTTTTCAGGTCCCTTTTATTCCCAGTCTTTCACCCATTAGAATGGAAGCTCCTTAAGGTCAGGGACTGTGGATCATTCTTTTTCTATTTGTATCTTCAATGCACAGTATGTGCCTGGCACATAGTAATTGCTTGGTAAATATTTATTTACTTTACACAATCTGTATGGAATTTACTCCTTCCTCACCTCAACCCCTTGGAATCCTTGGGTTCCTACAAAGCACAACGTGGGCAGTGGTTTCTCTTACTGGAGGCCTTTTCTGATTCTCTCCACACACACACGTTAAAGCTTCCTACCTCCTAAAATCTCTTTGTGTTACTTTATATATGCTTTGCACTTAAATAATAATAATAGATAACATTTTTACAGTACCTCCAGGTAATACACAAAGAGTTTTACAGATATTCTCTCATTTGTTCAATAACTCAAGGAGGTAAATGCTATTATTATCTCCATTTCATAGTTAAAGGAAATGAGGCAAATAGATGTTGTGACTGGCCCAAGGTCACAGAGCTAGAATGTGTCTGAGGTCAGAATTGAATTCAGGTCTTCTTGACTCCAGGCCTAACAATCTATCCATTGTATCTTGAGGTCAAGAACTCTTTTCTTTCTTTGTCTTTTTGTTTTGTATTGTTTTTTTTTTAATCTTGATGTGCCCAGAAACTAGCACAGGCCTTGTACAAAGCAGACACAATAACCGTGTTGAGTGGAAATGAATTCCTTGTAACCCTATGGTTTCTATTATGTTATGATTATAAAAAAGATTCTTAAATCTGAACTGTACTATTGTTATTCTTACCTGGAATGCATTGAGCAAGGCAAATATAATATGCCAAGTCAGAGATTGGCTGTCAACCATCGTTCCTATGCCAAATCCCCAAGTGAGCCCTAGCAAGGGCGTTAGGATGACTATTGTCTTTCCGACGCGGATGGCAGTCACCTTGTCGTCTCGGTTCAGCCTTTCTCCAATGGTGGGTCTGCGCAGTTTAAGTAAGACCACCAGCACAACTATCAGATTCACAGCCACAATGGTCAGGGCTGGAACTACAAATGCTAAAAGTGGTTTGGCACCCTCTGACCAATTGAGCCAGCACACATCTCTCCTTCGGTAGCTATTGCTTGGTTGGGTGGCAGCAATGGTGATGATAGTTATAAGGAGAGGACAACCATAGCCAAGGGAGAAGCCAATGGCCATCATGGTGGGCATAGTCATGTGATGGAAAACCAGAACTATTCGATAGACCATCAAGATGCCTAATGTCAACATCCAAAAAAATAAGGAAAGATAGAAACAATGAGTAAAAAATATAGCAGCTACGCAAACCCCTGATGCATTTTCCTGGGTATCAGAAGTAGCTGCAACAATAAACCAAATATCAGCTATCAAAAGGGACAGGGCTACATTCACCATGCAGATGTGGCGGGTATGGGAGGTTTGGTTTTTCTTGACCTGCTTCCAGAACAGAGCCTCGATCACAAGACATAGGATCAAGCTTACAATGGAGACACTGAGGCCCAAATAAGTGATCCATTTTACCACGGGGAAGATGGTGGGAGGAACAAAAGGTGACATAAGCATGGAGAAGGAGGTCAGGTGGGTACATCTACATTTCACAGTATCATGAGTTTCTTTCAACAGGTGGCAACCAGCCTCATTCCATTCCAAATGTCTGAAATCCCAGAACACACAGTATGGCTTGCTCAGGTTGGAGTCTATCTTGGAAAAAATGAGAAAAATTTCCTCTAATGAATAGTTTGGAATAATGGTTGATATCACTGGCCCATTAACTATAGCATTTCCTTTTGAGATGCTGGGTAGTATGCTTCCCAGAGTTAAAGAGGACATACTGATGATAGTTTGGGGAAGAGATTTCTGGAATTGGTCATTGCCTATTGACAATGTCCCTCTGATGGGCACAGAACTATTTTTCTGTAAGAATTCCACGTGATAATTGTAACCCTCCTGTTTCTGGCTTTCTGTTGCTGGAATTCCATTCCAATTAATAAATTTTCCTGGAAATGTCAGAGGCATATTTTCAGAAGTAACCAGAATGCTAATGTTTTCCAGTGTCTCCAGCAATTGTGAGCTGGCATTCTGTTCTTCCTGTAGCAACACTGTCCAATTGCTTATGGCTGTGGAATTAAGGAGATGGTCCACTATACTTAGGAAAGTCTGAAATACAAAGTGAGAATGTAATTAGTATTTTTGACCAACAAGAAGAACCCTTGCAAGTACATGAAAAATGAATGAAGAATTACCAAAGCCAAAATTAGGAATTTTGTGCCCCCCAAAAAAAAAGTACCACAAACTATGCCTGGGGCAAGCTTCACAAAACCTCTCTCCATTTGACCCCAATTTGATTCCATTTTAGGGAAACAGTTCAGAGAGAACAGGACAGAGTAGAGGAGGAGGAGCTCACTTCGGACTTGCTATCTCATACCTTCCTATTTTAACTAATCATTCTTGTTAACTGGATGCTAAACTTTGTTGTTTCTATGGCTAGTAAAGCATTGTAAGTGCTATTTTAATCCTCTATATTTTGGGTCCTGAGGAAAATCCCAATTGCCCTGCCCTAGTTTTATCTCTGAGAATAATGCTCAATCAGAGAAAAGGCATAGCTAAGAAGGAAGCCAGTGGCCATCATGATGGATACAGTCATGTGACAGAAAACCAGAGTTATTTTATAGGTCTTAAATTTAATGACATAAAATTCACCAGCTCAAATTAGCCTCCTTGATGTGGACAACAAAAACTCTGGGCCGAGTGGCTGACATCAGCAGAATTAAGGGGTTGTCTGACTTATGACTCTGGGTCTCTTATGAGGACACTGGAGAAAGAGAGAACACATAGATGGAGAGGACATGCTCACAGGGAGAGTTGTCTATGTGTGAGCATCACGTTGAAGTGGCAGTGGTGACTGGTGACTGCTGCATTACTCACACCACGACTGAATGATTAAGGTAGGTCTTGAAATCCTTTTCCCATATTGGACTCATTTTACTAACAACAGGCAGGCTGAATCCATGACCTCTTTATTCATGTTTCAGTTTGTTTTTATTCATGTTTCCATGTTTACTGCAGTAAGATAGCAAAATTCCATGCAAACTGGGAATGTATGCTGTGCACATTTTGGATTTTCCTGGACAAAAGGGATTGGATCAAAATATCTGATTTCTGCAAACTCACTCTCTGCTCTTTTAATTCCCATATGGTTTTCTTTCCTGCAAACATTTCTCCTCATAGCCACTGCTCCTTAATTGTCCCATTCTTTTGTTGAGATTGTTAATTTGGCTATTCCTTTGATTCCAGTGTTCTGAGGGCACACTCCTTCCATAGTCCCCTTGACACCATTCTATGAAGTTAACATGAGTTGTACAATTTAGAGTTTGGGAATTTGGGGAGGGGAGGAAAGAACAGGCATGAATTTTTGTTTCTCTTTTGTCCTTTGACTTTCATGCTTTCATCTATATCAGGGTTGCATGAATCAACCATTATATATTTTTTAAATTCTAGAAACTGGGGATATAAATACAAAGAATGAAACAACCTCTTCTTGCAAAGAATTTATACCTTGATGTGGGAGTCAGTAAGAATAGAATATGAATCCATTTAACATAAATGTAAAATGAGTAACAAACATCTAAAAAGTAGTTGAATATATAAAATTTTCTGTTTCTTGGAAATAGTTTCTTGTACAGTTATGTTTACTACCAATGTTTCCCCTCATCTGTGTCTGCCCCAATACAGTAGGAAGTATGTGTACTCTAATATCAATTTAAAGGCCTAGTCAAGGATGTGCTAGAACCAGCTCGAACTGGCTTGTGAGAGTAGATAGCTAGATTTTCACACTGATTAATTCCATCTCAGAAATTAGAAAATTTTACAATTAGGGTCTGACTTCTTGTTTTGTTGATTGTCTAGACTTAAGAAAGTAACAGAAAAAAATGTTAATAATTTAGGTTAATCTTAAAAGTGGGGCAGGCATATACTTGGTTTTCAGAAACTAATTGTGTAACATTCATGAGTCTAGCTGATTACAATGTCAAAAGTCTAAATACCTATTTAGGTAATTATAAGAAAGAATTATAATTACATAGATACATATATAGAATTATTGGAAAGGGCAGCTAGTTGGCACAGTGGATAGAATGCTGGGTATGAAATCAGGAAGACATCTTCCTGAATTCAAATCCATCTTCAGACATTTACTAACCCTAGGTAAGTCACTAAACTCCATTTGTCTCAATTCCTCATCTGTAAAGTGAGATGGAGAAGGAGATGAAAAGCCTGTGTCTTTGCCAAGAAAACACCAAATGGGGCCAGGAAGAATTGGACACTACGAAAACAACTAATAGCAAATACGAAGACAAAAAGGAACAAATAGCAAGATTCGGTTTAGGTAAAAGTGAGAGGATAAGACATCAATAAGATTCATAATCAGTTTATTTTAAAGTAAACCTAGTTGTAATGTGTTTCCCATCCTCTTCATTCTAATTTAGAAGAGGATTTCCCAGTGTAGACAAGGATTATGTAGAGTATAAAAAGGATGACCTGGACAATTTAATGGGGCTAAAAGATTATACTTCTATTTTGTCTCCTTAGAACATCCCCATTGATCACCGTCCCTGAATAGGATGATCCATTTGATTCTGTATCCTGATGATTGAGAAGGACTCTGGTTATATATGGCCCTTGAAAGCAGTATCTGTCTCATTTTTGTCTTCCAATCCCTGGCTCATCACTAATCACTGATTTATATTATTTAGCATATATATAAATACTAAATTCCTGGTGAATATTCATTGGTATAAAATACCTCACTGACAACTGTAGAAGTATACTAGCATAATCCTCCTTCCTCTTTCCCAATAAATCCACTCTCAAGGCTCTGGTCTCTACCAATTTAAATCTCTATCTAACTCTAGTATTTCTTGAGAGAGATTCAAGTTCCATGATGCAGTTCATAGATAGAGACTTGAAAGGGATCTTAGTGGCTGTCTTGTCCAACACATTCATTTCACAGATGAGGCTAAGAGAGATAAAATTATAGAATCCTATTTAGAGTGAGAAGGAGCCTTATAGACAATATAGTCTAGCATATTCATTTTATAGATGAAGAGATTTTTTATAGGTAAAATAACTGAGACCCAGAGAAGTCTTGTAATGTCATATGGGTAGTATCTCCAGGGCCGGTGCTTTTCCCATTATTTCATGGAGCCTCTTAGTGACTTTCCTAAGACCAAACTAGTACAGTTATCCCTTCACATCACAACTTTCCCCATTGTGGTTTCAATATGTCATGAGCCAGCATAAGAAATTAAATGGTAATTTTTGGGGAGTTTTGCCAAAGCCACAGATAAAACACGAAGGCCAACAGATGTCACAGAAAAAGTTTTGAATCTATATACCTTATGACCAAATAGTTAACCCATTTCTGTGACAAGATAGTATAAAAGAAAAAGAAAAAATTCAGACTTCTTCTCTGGTATGAAGGGAGGATCAAATCTCAGGGGTGCCTCACAATATGGAAGGGATACCGATAATAAGTGACATTATAAAGATTTGAATTTATATCCTACCATTTTGAGTTCAGTGTCCTTTTCAGTAAGCCTTACTCCTTCCCAGTAGCTTAGCCCAATCAAATCATCCCCACCTCCAAAGCTAACTAATCCATGGGGATGTTCACACTAATCAAAGTAACAAAATCAAAATTCAAATGAAGGCCTCATCCTTTAACTTCAACAAGTACCATGGTCTCCTGGAAATATTTCCTATACATAGTATGCATTATCCATGTCAGAGGTCATAGTTCAGTTTACATTCTAACAGGATCATACATGAGACCTAGAAGGGACCTTAAAAGTCAACAAATCTAACTGTCTCATTTATTTATTTATCGATTTGTTTATTTATTTGTTTGTTTGTTTGTTTGTTTTTGTGGAAAATGAAGCCCAGAGAGATCAACAGTTTTACCCAGAAAGGGGCAGAACCTCAATCTGATTCCAAAATCAAGCATCTTTCCCATTATGCCATTGGGGAGTAGAATGAAAATCAAAAGATTAGAGCTAGGAGGGACCTTAGGGACCATCTAGTCAATCCACTCATTTTATAAATCAAGACAATGAAGTTTAAAATGGTTAAATAATTTGTCCAAAGTTACAAAGATAGTAAATGTCAGAGACAAGATTTGAACCTAGGTCTTTCTGACTTCTAGCACTCTGCCCAATTAAACAAGCTTGTCTTGAAATATGGAGTGGTAACTCCAGTTCTCTTTGTCATGTGTCCTATAGACAGTCAACTTAAAGTTAGTTCTAACTCATTTCCAAGTCCCAGAGTTTAGCTCCTGAATTCTTTCCCCATGTTGAAGAAAGTGGTTAGCTGCATTCCTTTAGGTGCTTGTTCCAACCTTGCCAAGTAGCTCTCAGCTGCTGCTACTCAAATGAGCACTTAGGGTGAGTACAGCCAGGCACCCAGGGCAAAATACCTTTGTTGTTAGGGGTGACAGCTCGATGTGGCTGGACAGTGACAGAGATGAAACACTCCTCAGAATTGAGACTGTGGATCCCAAGCTCCCAGCTGTGGTGGATGGGTTTTGTTGAATGATGGTAGAAAGTTCTTGCACCACGGTAAACACAGCTGCTTCAGTGATGTTGCCTTGAGTGGCACTGAGGTTCTAAAAAAGGGTAGACAAAGTTTTAGAAAACAAGAAAATGATTACCCGACACCCAGAGTCCATGAGATTTGTTGACTGTCTTCCAATAACTTAAAATTCAAGTGAATTCAAGAGATAAGCATGGATTAAACACCTTCTAAGAACAAGTTACAGGGGAGAGAAACACACAGAGACATGCAGTTAAGAAATAGTCTCTTCCCTCAACGAGCTTATATTCTACTATTTAGTTGCAAAGAAAGTGTTTTATATACTTTCTTTCTTTTTTTAAAACTTACCTTCTGGCTTAGTATCAATTCTAAGGCAGAAAAGCAGCAAAGGCTAGGCAATGAGGATTAAGTGACTTGCCCAGGGTCACACAACTAGCAAGTGTCCAAGGCCAGATTTGAACCTCTGTCCTCCTGCTCTCTTATCTGCATAGTGCTACCTAGCTGCCCTTGTTCTATATGCTTTCAAGCACTATATAGATATAAATTCATTTTTATTGTTACCATACTTTTAAGCTTTCTTGTTGAGAAGTGAGCGACCTAATTCAGTTCAACTTAGTTCAATATCACAATTTGTCAAATAGTTATTTAGTACCTACTGTGTGCAGAAGATGGTGAAAGAAGAGAAAAATGCAGATAATATGTGATCTTTGCCCTCTTTGAGCTCACAGTCTAGTAAGAGAACATATAAAAAAGTAGGAGCAAAACAAATTGTTACATGGGTCTGTTTGTATCTCCCATCCTTAGCCAGGTTTTATTTGCTTCACTAGTTTCTCAGTTTTGCTTGCTACCCTAGGCCCATGTCTTTGGCCACTGAGCCATGTTCTCTTAGTTAGCTGGTATGAGGAAATAACTCATTTCCAACCTATTAGAATCATCCAAGGGAACTCAGCTCTTGCACTGACCCATTTTCTCTTCCGTTTAGATAACAGTAACATTATTCTCCATTAAACACTGAACTGTGTCAAGATCATTTCTCAGCACTGCCATCCACCCTTTCCAGTCTAACCAAGTATACTACTTTATTTGAGTGTACCTATAGGCTTCACCACATAAATGGCTTCAGTCTATTTATTTATTTGTTTGTTTATTTTAAAACCCTTACCTTCTGTCTTAGATTTCATACTAAGTATTGGTTCCAAGAGAGAGGATCAGTAAAGACTAGACAATGGGGTTTAAGTGACTTGCCCAGGGTCACACAGCTAAGGAGTGTCTGAGGCCATATTTGAACCCAGGATCTCTCATCTCCAGGCCTGGAACTCTATCCACTGTGCTACCCACTTGCCTGTTCAGTCAATTTATAAAGAAATTCTCACAAAGAATGAGGTTAGCCTCATTATCAAGGCCTCTGTAGCCTTAATGCCTTAAGCCTATTGCCATTTTGGGTTTCTTCTGTACCTTAAATTATTTTTAATTACTTTTTTAAAGTATCAAGCATTTATTTGTTTTTCTTTCCTACTTCTCTCTTTCCCAAATGGGTGTGGGGTGCAGAAGGAAGAGTAGAGAGAGAAGAAAAAGAAACCTTTGTTTCCCCTTTAATTGTTTTTTGGTTTCCTGGTTCTTGACTATCATATTAACCTATTCATCCATTCATTCAATCATTTATTAACCCTTTATTTTGTACAAAAACTGCTGGGCATAGAGAGAGAAAGAGTGACAATTAAGACAGTCATCTGAAGCTCTCTGTCTTTGACCCATGGTACTACCAATATAGAAGAGTCACAAGGTTGATGGAAGGGGCAGGTGAGTGGTTCAGTGGATGGAGTGCCAGTCCTTAACTCGAGAAGACTCATCTTTCTGAAAGACAGCTAGGTAGCTCAATGGATTGAGAGCCAGGCCTGAAGGTGACAGATACTGGTTCAAATCTGACCTCTGAGACTTCCTAGCTGTGTGACCCTGGGCAAATTACTTAACCCCCATTGCCTAGCCCTTACTATTTTTCGGCCTTGGAACCAATGCACAGCATTAATTCTAAGATAGAACATAAGGGTTAAAAAAAATAAGACTTATCTTCCTGAGTTCAAATCAGTTCTCAGTCACATATTAGCTACATGACCCTGAGAAAATCAATTAAGTAATGAACCCCATTATCCTCAGTTCCTCATCTTTGCCAAGAAAACCCGAAAGAGTCAGAGAGTCAGGCATGATTGAAATGACTCAACAGCAGCAACAAGATTGATGAAGCAGAGGCAGACATCAGTTAGGAGACCTTCTTAGGGTCAGTCTCACAGCTAGTAGGTTTCTGAGGCTGGCTTTTCAGTCAGATGTTCCTGACTTCAGGCTCAGTGCTCTATCCAATGTACCACATAGCAACTTAGAACACTGCATGTCACCACCATGCTTCATCTGAACTTCAGTTAGTATGTGATTCTAGAGATTTCTAAGTATCAACTTTATTGGTTATCTCCTCCCTGGCTTAGACTCTTTCATCTCAGGAATTCCAAATCCCAAATTCTAGCCTTGACTCTGAGGCTGCCAACCCTGAACTAGACACTGATAAGAGGAAGGGAACAAGCATTTATATAGTGCCTACTATATTCCAGGCATTATGTTAAATGCTTTTTACAAATAAGTGTCTCTTTTGATCCTCATCACACAACCCTAAGTGCTATTATTATCCCCATTTTACAGCTGAAGAAACTGGGGCAAAAGATTAAATTATTTGCTCAGGGTCATGCAATTATTAATTGCCTTAAGCTGGATTAGAACTCATCTCCTTCATTCCAGGTCCCATGTTTTCTTCACTATGCCATCAGCTGCCCCAATATACTGTTGCTTGTCACCAACTATCAGCCACTCCTTCTCTGGCTCCTTTTGTCCCATTCCCCTTACACAAATCCCATCCTTACATGCTTCATGTTGAGCACATTCTATACTCTGGTAGAATGACTCTGAAAATTATCTATTTGTCCTTTAGAACACAGTTCTCAACAAGACCTAAGAGATGTGTGCCTGTGTCTGTGTGCCTCTCTCTGTAAATTTTTGGGGGTATTTGTCTTAGGTCAAGACTTGAACAGTGTCCCATATTTCTTTCTCAATAAATATGTTCCATTAAAAAAAGAACACAGTTTTCTTGAGGGTCAAGGCCATTTTCATATTTGTTATAATACCCACAGTACCTGCAACCTACTATGCACTTTATAGTTGCTCATTCAATTAATGGAATTATTTTGACCTCTGCTGAGGACAACTTGAGTTGTCATTTTCTCTGAAGGGGATGTTCAGTGATGAAACCCAAACCTGGGATGAGCTCCATCATATGGAAATACTTGACCTTCTTCAGTTCCTCCAACTGAGGGGGCACACACGTTTCCCTGACCAGTTGCCATGCTGAGGAGTGACATCTGGCAGTGATATTTCCCACGTGGCCGGCACTGCAGGGCAGGGTGTACTCATCATTCTCAGAACCAAATCCGAAGACAATGCTGTCACAGTCAGCTGGCCAAAACCAGAAACAAATAGGGGTGGGAAGAATGAGAAGAGAACTGAGTTTAAGTTTAAGCTTGCGAACATGCAAGTCCCCTATGAGCTAGCAGAAGCCATCATAACTATATAGCCATTACTAGCCTTAGATAAGGCTATAAAACAGACATAGTAGATCTTTGGACCTCTCTTTCTTCCATGTTGCTTATCCCTAATAAAAGTAAGCATCTCCATTGATCCATTTGATATGATCATAGGATGTTCAAAGTTAGAAAGGACCTCATAGATCTTCTAGTTCAAGCCATGGCTATTCAGGAGGCTTCTCTACAATGTCCAAGACAAGTGGTCACCTAGCCTTTGTTTGAAGATTTTTACAGAGCATGAACTCCACTACCTCCTGAGTCAGCTCATTTAACTTTTGACCAGCTCTGTCAGAAAGGCTTTTTGTTTTGTTTTGTTTTGTTTTAACATCAGATCAGAGTCTGACCCTATTGAGATTTCCCTGTTGCTTCTAATTTTAACCTCTGGAGTCAAGTCAAACAATATCTACCTCACTTCTGTACAATTGTTTCAATGCTACAAATAAGAATAGTTTACCTTTTTATAAAGCAGTCTAAAATTGATACACATATTATCTAATTTGATCTTCCCAATGCCTTAGTGAGACCGGTGGGATTATTGTCCCCACTTTTTAGATAAAGGACCCAAGGCTGAAAAAGTTTAAGTGACTTACCCAAAGTAATGTAGCTGATAAGTGTGTGAGGCAAGATTTGAACTCAAATATTGCTGATTCCCAATCTGTCACTCTAGCCACTGTACCACCTAGATGTCTCATTGCTGGATGACATCTGCCATACCCTCCACCATTAGTGTTTCCTACTCCAGGTTAAAAAGCTCCAGTTCTCTTATGGCATGAACTTGAGGCCATTCACTATCCTGATTAGCTCCTTACTATACTCTCCAGCTTAACAACATCCTTCCCAAAATAAGGCCTTTTAAATAGTACACAAATGTTCTAGATTCTAAATAAAATACAATGTTCTCTACTCTAGATGTGGCCTGATCAGAGCATCATATAATGGGGTTATCATCTCCTTAGTCCTAAATACCTATTTAAATTTGCCTAAGTTAACACCAGGACTTTTTGGAGTTCCACATCATTGACTAATATTGATCATGCAGTTCTCTAATACCTCCCCTCTCCTCCCGATCTTTCCTCCATCCAAGAATCACAATCCTTCTCCCAAACTCCTTTCTTACTCCAGAGAGCTATCTTATGTCCCATTGTCTTTAGATAGCTGTCATGTAATCTCTGCAACTCTTCTGGGATTTTCAATCCCAATATCTTCAAGACCCAAAGAAATAAAGTTAACTGAAGTGGTTACATGGACAGTTACGTTAATGTTTTGGAATCAGGGGACTCTGCCTAATTAATGTGACAACAATGAGACAACTAGTTAAATAACAGGACCATAGAGGTGGAACAGATCCCTAAGGTTAGGTAGTCCAAACCCCTTATTTTACAGAAGAGAAATCAGAGTTTAGTAAGTAATTTAAGTTACTTGCCCAACTTTGTATAGATAGTAAATAGTGGAGTTATGATTTGAATCCTCATTTTCTGGCTCCAAATCCAGCTCACTTTTGGCTGTACCACATCACTTCTCCAAATCTCAATCAAATCCAACTACTATTTTCTTTAGGGGAGACAAGTCCTGCTTGGTTAAGTATAGGTTCAAATGACAAAGCCTGAGGAAAAAAAGTGTCCTGGGGAAGAGAGTAAATTTATTGTGTTCAAATTTAGCTCTGTCATCTCCTGAGAAAGAAAGAAATTTGAATATTCTCAATGTGGTCTCCTCAGGGGCAATATTATTGTCACTAGTATGCAGTCATTCTAACCACAACTTCCAATGCTACCATAGTCCTTCTGCATGAGAGGCAAACACTGGGTCAGTGAACAGGAAATATCTGACTGAGTCAGTCAAGACCATACTGTATCAGTCATCCTAATCCAATTACCTGGCCTAGAAAACTCATTGTGGGCCCTAGGCCAGTGATGTCAAACTTGAATAGAAAGGGGGGTGAGTCAGGGAACTAATCCTTAATTCATGTATAAAGACTTAGTTTTAAAATGTGATATTATCTATATTTGATGATAATTTTATTTATTTTGTTAAATATTTCCCCAGAGGTAGGTAGGTGACACAGAGTATAGAAAACTGAGTCTGGCCTTAGGAAGACCTAAGTTTAAATCCAGTTTCAGACACTAGCCTTGTGAGTCTGGGCAAATCACTTTTCCCTTTTTGTTTCAGTTCCCTCAACTCTAAAATCTACTCTAGAGTGGAAAACAGGAAAACTACTCTAGTATCTTTGCCAAGAAAATTCCAAGTAGAGTCATAAAGAGTTGAATATAGCTGAAACAACTGAACAATAAATATTTCCCAATTACATTTTAATGTTTCTCTGCTGCACTGGATAGTGTTGGGTTTTGGATTGAATACCTCAGCAACAGGCCTTTAATATTTGTTGAATGAATGAATAAAAAGTACTGTGAAATTATAAAGTATTATTTTCCCATGTTTCTATGAGTTACATGAAAGCTCATCTTGGGCAACTCAAGGTACTTGTGTGGGCCTCCATTTCCTCATCCATAAAATGAATGAGTGGGACTACACAGATTTTTAAGGTCCCTTCTAGCTCTTTGATTCTCATGAAAAAAGAAAAGCAAACTATGGGACAGAGGACTGAGAAATAGTGTTACCTTTTCCAAACACCCTTAAAGAGTTTTCTTCTATTAAATAGTACTTTTTAAGACTTGATTTCACCTTCCAAGAGACTTGCATGACCACAGCCAAAAGCTCAGAGGTGCTGCTAGAACCGATGATTTCATAACCAACAATTATGCTTCCTTCCCTAGAAGAATCACATAGAAGAAAAACCAACATGAAACAGAAAATAGAGTATCATTAAACTGAAATACAAGTCGTACAAGGTACTGGGTACTCATCCCAAGTGTTGCTATTTAGAGTGATGAATTTCCACTCCTTAGGAAAGATGCTTCTTTCCCTCAACCAGCATTAGCCACCCAATCTCACTTATCTCCTTTTCCCATACCCCGAGGGACTACTTAGGGTAGCATGGCCATCACAGTCCTCTCCAGAGTCCCACCTACCCACTAAAAAACAGACTGTCTCAATGTTCCCCATCATGTGAGCAAGACACTGGAATCAGCAAGTGAGGGCAATTTCAAAGGCAGTACATGCTGGCTGCTTTAAGAGTCCTTCCCATTCCAACCCCCCATATCTAGCCCTCTCTAATCCCTGTCTCCTTCTGTCCTTCCTTTCCATTCTGTCTTCTAGAACCTCTTCAATTACTAACAAAATCACCTTCATCTTTGCATCTTCTGGTGCTCAAGAAATCTACTATTCTGGAGATAACAAATCCTGTCATCCCAAGATAACATCTCTAGGCAACCTCTCCTTGGCTGGCTCTTGTTTCTCTCCTATACCTTGATACTCAGAGCCAGGAGAAAGAGTTGATGGATTCCTTGTTCCCTAATGCTACCTCCAGACCTTTTTCTTGTTATCATCACTCAGCAACTCTTTTTCTTCCCCAAAAGATCACTCTGTCCTGTCCAGATTCTTATTGCTGCTATCTTTAGACTTCCCTATCACCAACTTTCTTCCCTAATAAGTTTACTACCTGACTTATTCTCCAGTGCTGTCAAATTCCAACAGAGACATAAGGGCCCCTGCAACTCATATATTGACCATTTCATGATACATTTTGTTTTACTGTATTTTTACATATTTTGCTAACTTTTTCCCAATTACATTTTATCTGGTCACTGGCCTGCCTTTGAGCTCTGTTTTTGATTCTGCTGTCTCCATTCTAGTCCCTGCCTCCTTTGAGTACCTTGGTTTTTCAGTTCCTCTGCTTCTGACACCCCTGATCTATCTTCAGTGTATATCAAAAGGACCAGCCATTTCACTAGATGTCTCCCTGAATTTGCCCCAGATGCCAGGATTCTTAGTTAATGAGCCATCAATAGTTATAATCTTTGGGATTGCCTAACTGTGATGAATTACCTCATCTTTATATTTCCTACTCAATGATATACACATCTCAGTATCTATACTACCCTGAGAAAGGATTTTCTAATGAGAGAAATCTTGCTTCTAGATTAATATGGCTTTGAAGCAATTTCAGTTGATAGTAGACAGTAGTTGAAATAGAGTTGTTAAGATACTAGGCATCAGAATTATTGTCCCAGTTCTGCCATTTACAATCTTGTGGCACTGGGCATTCAATTCAATTAAATGAAGCAACTAATTTTTAAATGCCTAATATAAGCATTCTTATTGTTTAGTCATTACTCTTCATGATCCCATTTGGGGTTTTCATGGCAAAGTGGTTTTCCATTTCTTTCTCCAGCTCATTTTACAAATGAGGAAATTGAGACAAAATGGGTTAAGCTACTTATCCAGGATCACACAGCTAGTCAATTTCTCAGGCTGGATTTTAATTCAGGTCTTCTTGACTCTAGGCTACTATCCACTGTGTCTAAGGAGCTGATGCACAAGCATTGTAGTAGGGGCTTTAAACAGAAAAATAAATCTGACAATTGCTGTGATTAAGGAACTTATAATTGAATAGCAAATCACTTATCTTCTCTGAGCCTCAGTTTCTTTGCTTGTAAATGATGAGGTTCCATTCTAGCTATAACATCCTAAGAGATTCCCTATTTGTCAACTGATCTCTTAAAGTAATTTTTAGTCATTTATCAAGGGTTGTTCAAATGTGCCTTAACCCTAAGGGGATTTTAGCTTGAGGTACAATTCAACTGAGAAGCATTTATCAAGCATTTACTATATGCCAGTGAAGATACAAAAACAAATATAAAATGATCTTAGCTAACAAATAGATTGCCATTTTACTGCTACACGGACGAGTCAATATATAACATATTCAAAAACAGATGCAAAGTCATTTCCCTAGGGAGGGTACTCATAATTATGGAAGGCAAGAAAGGCTTCCTGTAGGAAGTTTAGTTGAATTTTGAAAGAAGTTAGGAATTCTATAAGATAGAATTAAGAAGGTTTACATAGGGATCACCCAGTATAAATGAAGAAAAGTAGGAGATGGTATATGGTTTGCCTAGAATATAGAGTGAGTAAAGGAAAGTCATATATAGTAAGTCTCAAAAGATAAGCTAGAGTCAGATTAGAAAGGGCTCTAAATGCAAAGTTTACAATCCCTTATGATAAGGATGAGGTACACCTAGGTGGCAAAGCAGATAGAATTCTCATCCTGGAGTCAAGTAGAACTGAGTTCAAATATAGCCTCAGACATTTACCAAGTATGTGATCCTGGGCAAGTTAATTAACCCTATTTGCCTCAATTTCCTCATTTGTAAAATGAGCTGGAGAAATAAATGGCAAGCCACTCTACTATCTTTGCCAAGAAAACCTCAAATGGAGTCATGAAGTGTCACATATCTAAAAGGCCTGGACAAAAAAATGATAAGGATGAAATGGAGAGAGGTTATAAATATGTGTGTGGCCAGGGACCAATGTATCTAACAAGGCAGGTTAAATGGCAAATTGATGAAACATCTTTCTATCATGAACTAAATAATCCTGTATTTCAGCTTCTTTTATTTTACAGATGAGGAGCCTGAGGCACAGAAAAATTAAGTGGCTTAGCCAAGGTCACCCAGATATTAAATGATGCTTTAAAACAGCTTGAAATATAAATCTTCTATCTCCTCTCAGAAGAGATTACAAACTTAAATATTTAGTGCAATTAGTTCTCCAGCCTGTAATCAGAGATGAATCTTCAATGATAAGGAAGATGACAAGATGGTGCAAGATCTGTTGAAGCTTTAAATCTATAATTTTGCGATCTTAGGAACCTCTAAACCTTATGTTCCCTGTCCCGCTCTTACTGAATTTTCCTTTTCCACAATATGCCATAATTGTTTGTGCATGTGTTCCTTCTTCCCTATGAGCACCACCATAGCAGAATCCAGGTCATAAAAATCTTTGTAGCCTTTTGAACACTTAGCACAAGGTTTTAAAAATAGTAGGCACTTCATAAATATGTGATGGATAAACGAATGGATATATAGGTGAATGTGCAAATAAATAAATGAAAGAATGACCTCTTACCACATTCTGTAAAGTCCTCAGGGAATGGCGATAGACATTTTGCAGTCCATTATGCAATCCAGGACCTACCCTTCCGGGGCTATTGTGTTACTTACCGAAACTGGGTGACACGGACAGAATCAAAACCCGGAACCCCTTTGTAGGCTTCCTTAAGCTGTGAAAGAGAACAGAGGGCAACACTTTGATCTCATCCCCTTTGCCTGGGAAAGACATTTAAGCAACCAGTAGAGAGAGACAGGAAATTATCTAGATGAACAAGAAAAGCCTGGAAAGAGAGTGGGCAGGAGCTAAAAGTCAAACAAATAAGCCAAACAGCAGTTGCCCTTTTACATTTTTTTTTATTTTAGGTTGTGGAAGGAGTGAGCCAATAACAGCCTAGGATGGGAAATGAATTTAAGTGATTTGTACTCTGACACACTGAGGCCAAAGCCCTTTCCCCCGACACAAGGTTGTAGTTTTCATCTTATGATTAAGTTAAATTCTAGAAAGGGACATTAGCAGATCACCTAGAGGAGCCCGGCTGCCATCACTAAGGACCACATCTGAATTGTCCCAAACTGCAAATCCAACAAGTGATTTCTAAAGGTTTCCATATGAGATTTCATAATTTTTCACAGTACTTAAGTTCAAAGTACAGGATTTCTTTCTGAGACAGTTTTCCATATAAAATCATATTATCTCAAAGTTAGAAAATACACCAGAGACCATCCAGGTCAAGCCATACCTGAGATAAAATTCCTGATGAGTACTGAGTCATCTGGCCTCTGCCTGATGACCTTTAATGGGGAATTCACCACTTTCTAAGGCATCGCATTTCACTTTTCCTGTTCAGTCTTTTCAGTTGTGTCCAACTCTTTGTGGTCCTATTTGGGGTTTTCTTGGCAGAAACACTGGAGTGGTTGGCCATTTCCTTCTCCAGATCATTTGACAGATGAAGAAACTGAGACAAAGTTGAATAACTTGTCCAGGGTCATAGGGCTAGTAAGGGTCTGAGGCTAGATTTGAACTTGACTTTTCCTGAGGCTCTATCAAGTGACCCATCTAGATATTTGTGCATTTTTAGACAGCAAAAATTATTAGGAAGAATTTCCTCATGTAAACCTAAATCCCCCCATTTGCAGCTTCCTTCCATTGTTCCTAGTTCTAACCCCTGGAAAGAAGCGGAGTAAGCATAATGCCCCTTCTATGTCACTCTCTCTTTCAAATAAATTAAGACAATTACTAAGAGTCTTCTTCAGGTTAAATATTCATGTCATAGTCTCTATTCTAGTCATAAACTAGGATACTAAATGCTACAAGTTTAGTTCCATTTCACCATGCTATAAATTGAGGAAGCTACGGGGCATAGTGAATAGAGTACAGGTCCTTAAGTTGGAAAAATGTGAGGTGAAATCCTGCCTCTGGTGCTTACTGGTAGTGCAAACTTCAGGTCACTCTGTTTACCTGTTTCCTCAACTATAAAATGAGGACAACATTAGCATCTGCTTCCTAGGGTTGTTGGGAGCATCAAATGAGATAAATATTTGTAAAGTGCCTAGCACATAATTATTGCCAAGCTCATGAAAAGTTCATTGCTCTCGATCAGTGGCTTTTGAAGTGTGTGTTTTGGTACTAGTAATTCCCAAGTTTGGACTAGATATGCCAAAGATTGTATGGAATCTCATTTGCAATGTATAAGTCTCCTAAATGTCTTGGAGTCTACTCCAATTCTTTGCAGCAAAAAATCATAATGTTCCATGAGCAAAACAATTTGACACCACCATGAATATACTCCCCAAATGAAAAGATTTTTTTGTTTAATGGCACTCAAACTTCTTATCACCATCTCTCCTGTTCCACTTAGCACAGCATACAGAATCACAAAATTTAGAACTGGAAGCAAGTTAACTGAGGCCCAAAGAAAGGAGTTAAGCTATTCAAGGTCATACAGTAAGCAAAGTCAGAACCAGAATCTTGATATCTTGGCCTCCAGGATAGTTTTTGAAAGAGAACTATTACATCATATATAGTTTTCCCAATGTAAAAAAGAAAGCTCCTTTAGGTGGGGCATGGGTGAGGGAGAGAGGAAGCACCAGATGGAATCCCTCACAGGTCATTACTGGAGCTCTCTAATTACTTAAGGGGTTAATTGATGATGGCTTCCCTAATTGAAGTGACTTAATCACCTTCTGCCAGACTGTACTAGAAGGAGGACAGGTTTCTCTTTTGATTGAGATATCTCTTATCTCTCTGAGATGTGGTAAGCCAGATTCAGCCAGAGAAAACTCCCCACTCCCACCCCTCCTTGTCTCAACTGGAAGTCAGTTGGAAAATGGTGGATCTTCCCCAGGTAGGCAGCAGACTAAGTTCACTTCTTGTATAACTGTATTGAAGAAACTGGTAACACTATATGACTTTATAATTGACTTTAATTAACAGGATTGATCAGAGGGAAGGGCACAGGGATAAGGCAAGAGGGTGTTTAGGAAATGCTAATGGAATCTTTGTTAAAATCTAAAAAATTCACAGATCAGCCAGGCAGAAGCCAAGGCTGGGTCTCTCTCTCTTTCCCACTAAACCCCTTTGTCCTTAACTATCTTATTGTAAGTTTGAAGTCACTAATGGGATAATTGAGGTGGAAAGCTGAGGGAAAGCTATTGTTTGGAAACAGACTCTCTAAAGAGTTTCTGAATCTTTCAGGGGTGCAGTAGAGCAGGATCAGTCTTGGCAGAAATCAAAGATGGCTACAGGAACTGTTATCCTGATACAGCAAGGCTTTGAGTAGACTTGAACCAGGAGCTGTAGGTATTCATCTCCTTCTCTGTCACAGGTCCCTAAACCAACCCCCTTGCTTGGGAAATTACCCCCTTTTATGCTCTTGGTTCCAATGGTCTTCAACAGATCCTACGTCTTGGGGTTCCACTGAAGGCCCCCTCTAATTCCAATTTTACACCAATAAGTATTCAATAATATTTATTAAATGAATAAGTAAATGAATGAAAATGGGCAAAAGTAAACTGTTTTCAAAATATAAATATCTGGGTAGCAATAATTGAACAATCAACAAATATTTATTGTAAGGCTAAGAACATATCAGGAGCTAGGCATTTTAGTTAATAGAGAGCCAGGAATAGAAATGGAAGATCCTGGGTTCAGATGTGGCCTCTGATACAGTCTTCCTAGCTGTGTGACCCTGGACAAATCACTTGTCCTCAGTTGCCTAGCTCTTACCACTCTTTTGCCTTGGAACTGATACTTAGTTTTGATTCTAAGACAGAAATCAAGGGTTTAAAAAAAGAAAAAAGAAAACAGGGATGGACACTGGATTATTTTTTTTTTAAGAAAAGCATTCTAAAACATTAGAAGACACCACGTGGATATGTTTTCTTTAGAAATAGATACATAAATTAAATGACTATGTTTATTCTCCAAAAGATATCACAGAGAAAATAGAACCATGGCAGTTATCCAAAAAAGCTTTTACTGAGGTTATAGCTTAGAGAGTAGGGAACAGGCAGTGGGAAGAGGATAAATGTTTTTTTTTTTCTTATGGCATATTTGCTTCCATATTAAAGACATTTGAAGTCTTTGTTTACTTTCCTTTTTCAGTAATCAAGATTAAAAAACAATAATTAATGAAAGCTTATAAAATTTCATACATAATTTCCTGACATTATTATCTTTATAAAACTACAGACTTTCAAAGCTAGAAGCAACCTTAGGGAATCATTTTTCCTGGTTCTTTCATTTTACAGAGAAGGAAAATGAGGCTCTAGATGACTCATCAGAAAGGCTTCTCTTCCTGAGTTCAAATCTGACCTCAGTCTCTCAAGAGCTGTGTGACCCTGGGCAAGTCACTTTATCCTGTTTGCTGTAGTTTTCTCATCCATCAAATGAGCTGGAGAAGGACATGACAAACCTATGTCCTTACCAAGAAAATCCTAAATAGGGTCAAAAAGAGTCAGACTCAACTGAAAGACATATGAACAGCAACAAAGAACAAACTGAGGTTCAGAAAGCTTAAGTAATATTTTTTAAATCTCACAGAAGAAAAGAATTGAAACACTGGTCTCTTGACTCTCAAACTAAAGGCTATTCTAATACCACTTGCTGCTTCTCCTAATTCAATCTTTCTGAGGGATCTAGTGCAGTGGTTCCCAAACTTTTTTGGCCTGCCGCCCCTTTCCAGAAAAAAATATTACTTAGCCCTCTAGAAATTAATTTTTTAAAATTTTAATAGCAATTAGTAGGAAAGATAAATGCACCTGTGGCCATCACTACTCCCCCCCCCATTGCTGCAGCACCCACCACGGGGTGGTGGCGCCCACTTTGGGAATCACTGATCTAGTGGAATTTACATTCTAGTAGATTATATATGGAGAACTCCAGTCACCTCCATGCATGAAACATTGAAGTTTTCTTAGCCAGGCTACCAAACTAAACAAATGCTTACATGCAGTTTAATCTCTGCTTTCTGAGCTACATTTTCTGAACTGTTAATTCTCAGAACTAAGAACCAAGGCCTTCAAATATTACAGGAGTTGAGGGGGTGGGGAGTTATAATTTAAATTAACTAATCTCTGGGCAACTTTAGCCTATAAATAGCTATGGAATTTTCTTTCTTATCTTACATTATTTTGGATTCAAAATTCTGAAGCTTAAAAACTCCCATAACAAAGAATGGCTCACAGAGGGTTCAGAAAAAAACATATTAGTTCAAGGACATTGTATTTGTGGGGAGATCAAACTGTTTCTGGATCATAGATTATTAAGAGGTCGAAGAAAGCCTTTCAAGGGGTCTCTATTGACTTAGATCTTTGTTTTCACTAACCTCTAACTGCATCTAGAGGAACTGCTAGTGTATGCTTATGGAATATATCCTTGCTGCATAAGAGCAAAGTCAGCCTTCTTTTGTTAACTGCTCAATGATTTGAGATTTATTTATTCTCAAGATCAAACCTGCATTGACGGGATGCTAAAGTTAGGCCTGCTTCTAACAGATGCAAAAAATGATTAATAATTCCTGCTGGTGTTGTCAATGGACAACTTAAAAATAATTAAGAAAAGGCTGACATTTCAATAAAGATTTAGATATAATCACAGATAAAAAACTAGAGATAGATATAGATATACATCAACATGTATAAATATATACATATATAACTATATATGTATAGATTCATGTATTTATACATATATCTAAACTATATTTGGAGTCACTTCACTATATAATGAAGTCTCAAAACTCGAAGGGACCTTATCTTGTACAAGCAATATTTAAATAAGAATCTCTCTATATCCTCCCTGTCAAATGAGAAAATGCTTACTTACTTGGATTTCAATGCCAGTTGTGTAGTTAAAGTATAGTTCAGATGATGAATTCAGGAGTTCTTTTCTAAATTTCTTGTTAATTTTAAAAGTGCCAAAAATTTCTGTGAAATTCAGAGAGAGAGAGAGTGATTTGAATGAAAATTTGTAGACAAAATAACTGGAGTTTAGAATTAACATATAATTGAAACAGTTGGCTTCCTGAGCACATGTATTCAATGTCTACTGACTTTTGTGAACCATATTTCAATTTCTTTGGATGGTAGTCCTAAAATCAAATTAATTCTAACAATAATAACCATAATTTCTAGGTTGCTTTACAGTTTTGAAGTGTTTTAACAGCCATTATCTAATTAAGTAGCCTGATTCTGAGAGGCTTTTTACTTAAAATTTTCAATCACATAAAGATAATCTTAAAAAATTCAACATATTCTGAAATAATGTTGTTGTTCAATCATGCCTTACTCTTCATGACCCCATGGACCACAGCACTCCAGGCCCTTCTATCCTTCATTATCTCCTGAAGTTGTCCAAGCTTATGTTCATTGACAGGGATTAGAAGAAGAAATTCCTACTAATGCTGGACAGCTCCTTTCGTGCAATTTATAGGCATCTCTTCCAACTCACTGGGGCGAAGAGTCTGGCATGATCTGCAAAATCCACATGAATTTTTTTGTCCCTCCTTTTGTCTCTTTGTACTAGAGGAAAAAGTGTGAATTTTCTCTTATGGGGTGTTTGCAGTACCTTCTTGTAAAATTTGGGTTGAATATTTGGTCATAGACTATATAGTTTCAAAACATATTCTTGTCATCTGATGACCTTCACGGTGGTCTGTAGCTTCTGCAAAACTCTCCCCAAATCATGATTTAATTTCTTAGTCTGACTAGTGATATATTGAAACTGTGATGTAGAAAGGATACCTGTACTTAGAGAGTCATCAGGAGGCACTGAGTAGTTAAGTGGATTAGTATATGGCAGTGAGGACAAACTTTTCGGGTACCCAAACTGCAACCCTCATGCAGAATGTGAGTGGAATGTGCCCCATCAAATCCCAAACTGGGGAGGGAAGAAGTACTCCCATTGGGCTGCTGGGCAGAGGGGTGGGTGATGAGAGAAATGTTCTCAGATGCACATGGGGAGCAGTGTGCCATAGGTTGGCCAACATGGCATATAGGATTATCTAACCCTGTGATGGGCAAACTTTTTAAAAAGGGGACTAAAGGAAAGGAAATGCTCATCTATCAGTCTGTTTCTAAGGCAACTCTCAAATTTTCATTGTATTGTATCCTATTCATTCTATTTGTCAGATTAGGAAAATGTCGAGTGGACAGATAGAACATTTCAGAGGGCCGCATCTGGTCCACGGGCTGTAGTTTGCCCATCACTGATCTAACCAATAATATAATAGGTAGGAATTGAACCCAGGCCTTTCTAGCTAAGATTTGGGGAAACAATGTAAAATTAAGACAGTCTCTATCCTGATAGAGTTTATGTTTTAATATTGAACAATATACTATGAAATTGTAGCCAGAGAAGGAAGTTTTAGTCTGAGAAAGAAAAGGGACAATAATTATAACAAAAAGGCTTTGAAAACAGAGTTTTCAACAGGTGGAGATAGATGAGAAGGGAGTATGTTTCAAGTATGGAGGATGATAAGCTAAGGATTTGGTCATGTTGAATGGAAATGATATTAGGGAATGCCACTAGGTAGCACAGTAGCTAGAGTTATGGGTCTGAAGTCAGAGATACTCATTGTTCTAAGGTCAAATCTGGTCTGAAACACTTATTAGCTGTGTGACCCTGGGCAGGTCATTTCACCTTATTTGTCTCAGTTTCCTCATTAAAATATGAGCTGGAAAAGGAAATGGTGAACTACTTCAGCATCTTTACCAAGAAAATCCCAAATAGGGTCACAAAGTTCTGGACATGACTGAAAACTATTGAATATGAATTTATGTGACCATACACCGGTTGCTTCCTTTCTCTAGGCTTCAATATCCTATCTAACAATAAAATGAGAAGGTTTAACTAGATGATCTCTCAAATCCCTTCTGGCTCTAAAGCTATGATCCTCTAAACTCTTTAGATATTTAACAAATGATAAATCATAAAAGTAGGGATTTCTATCTGGAAAGAGTCAATTCCCTGGGGGGTTATTCACCAAGATTTAGCTGTCTAGATGAATACCTTATCAGACCATTTATTTCTCTGTTGCTATACTTTCTTCTTTATTGAGGTAGACAGTCAGTGCTAACTGACTAGAAAGTAAAAATATATATAGAATCTCTCTTGTAAAATGTCACAATTCCCATCTTCATAATGAAGGATTGCAGGCATATTTCCAGAATGCTACTCCATCATTATGAGAGGGGAACACACACAGAAGATATAGTAAACATAGGATTTTATAGATGTTAGAGAATATAGATGTTATCTAATCCAATATTAGCTGGGTGGTACAGCTGATAAAGACCTGGGTCTAGAGTGGTGAAGACTGAATTCAAGTCAGATACCTCCAGCTAAGCAACCTTGGCCAAGTCACTTAATTGCTCTCTAACTCAAATTCTGTAAATTGTAAAATGAGGACAATAATGGCACCTATGTCCCAGGGTAGTGTTGAGTATATATGCATGTGTGTGTATGTATGTGTGTATGTATGTATGTATGTAAAGTGCATTGCAAACCTCAAAGTACTACATAAATGCTAGTGATTTTTAATACATTTATAACATAGGACAGGTCACTCAACTCCCCTTCAGCATTTTTTTCTCAACTGCAAAATAAGGGAGTAGGCAAGGATGGATGAAATGGCTTCTGAGGTCCTTCTCAGCTATGGATCCATAAACCTATGATTATGGGATTGAAAAGGACAAGACAAAAATAGAGAATTCTGGATATCACAGTAAAGGAAGGAACTTGATAGGCTGGAAAACATCAGAAGGAAGACAATCAGGACATTAAAGATCCCTGAATCTAAATGTATGGAAGGAGAAAAGCATATTTAAACTGGAGAAGCCTCAAGGTGAAGGACATAGAGCTATATTTAAGTATATTTAAGTAATAAAAAAAAATTTCAGTATCTTTGCCAGAAAAAAAAAACAACAAAAAACCCAAATGGGGTCTTGAAGAGTTAGACGTGACAGAAATGACTGAATAACAACAAAAGAACAAGAGAGGCATTGCAGGATTGGAGAAGAGGCAATCATGTTCTGATTTTCAAAAGGAAAAAAAAGGGAGAGAGTGACATCTGAAAATTCAGGCAGTGAAATTAGCTTTGATCTTAAAAAAATTTCAGAATATTATTGAAGGGGATAGTTAGTTAATACTTATAAAAAGAAGTAATGATCACAAAGAGCCAGCATAGTTTTATTAAAACCATGTCTTACCACATCAACCTCATTTATGTTTTGAGACAGTAGCATGAGAGATAGGCAAATTCTGTAGATAAATCCTGTCTAAAATTTAGGCAAGCATTTGACAAAGACTTGCATGCTATTCTTGAGGGCAAGATGAGAAGATGTGGGTTAGATGAAAATATAATTAGATGTATTTGCAGCTATTTCAATGGCAAGATTCAAAGAGTAATCATGAATGATTCAGTGGCTCCATGGAAAATAATTTCTCACAGAGTATTATTACTAGGATAAATTTTGTCTCATGTTGTATGTCATTTTTATCAATGAAGAAGGTAAAGATTATCATATTTGTAGATAACAAAGAACATATAGACGCCAACAAAATATCTCAACAAGCTTGAATATTAGACTAAAAAGATTAAATTTAATAGTGATAAAATGTAAAGCTTTATACTTGGGTTAAACAAACTTCCCAAGTACAAGATCAAGAGGTATAGCTAGTATTAGGATGGAAATAGATTTGGTTAATTTTGGGATTTAGTGATTAATGACAGAGTAGAGATCCTATCTGAGTAACTTGGAGGACTAGTTGGAATCTTAAGACAGAATTCCTGGTGAGAGGTTCTGAGAATTCAGGGAAGCTTGAAGTGGTTGATTTTCCAATTGTCAAAAGCTCTCTGGGAGTTAACCTTTGCTCAGAGAGATTGGTTGGTTTCTGATCTCTGGATTTACTCTGGAAAACTAGGAAAATCATACTGGCAGTTAAGAGTGGAAGGCAGGTTGGAGTTTGGGAGTTAAATTGGTGACAAAGACCAGAAAAAAAGAAGGAAAGAAAAATTGTTTATCATCTGTGTGGTCCCAGAGTGGAGGAAGGCTTTTGAGGCCTACCAGGGCCAGAAATCTGACTAGGCTCAGAAAGAACTGAATTGAGCTAAAATAATCAAAAGAGTCAGTTACTTAAGATATATAAAAAAAATATAACTAGCATAGAGTATGTAGCATAGATTTGGGGGTTTTAGTAGTAGTTTAAGGAGAATAAGGAGGCTTTGGGGAAACCCAAACAAGAAGCAAATTTGTGAGAATCAGATGAGAATGGGAAAGCTTAGTCCCTTGTTAGAATTAGGGATCCTATCCTCATATTTTGTTATCTATCCTTACCTATCCTTAAACCTTTTAAATCTTATTAAATAGAAGTTTTTGTTTTTTAAAAACTGTCTCCAAGCCATTCAATTTCCATGAACCTCAGTTCACAACAGCTCAAACCCAACAGTCAGCCAGCTATCCTTTTACCAATAAAAACAACAGGGACTATCTGTTGTTACCTACCAGTTTATTTCCAACACTAGAAAATAATTCATCTGAAAAAAGTCTAGTGGTTTCAGTGGCCCACAAGTGCAATATGAGTCAAGAGCATAATATAGGAGACAAAATTAACTAATACCATGTTAAGTTCTATTAAGAAAAGAGTGTCGAGGACAAAGAGGATGATAATCTTCCTCTACTTTGCTCACTGGGGCATTGTATTCTGTGTAGGGTACCATATTTTAGGAAAAACACCAACAATCTGGAGAGTGCTCAGAGGACAGTAACTAGGGTGGTGAAAGACCTTAAGATTGTGCTATATAAGAACTATTTGAAAGAAATTGAGACAAAAATGAGAAAACTTAAAAGACGGGAAACTTAAAGGCTGCCTTTTGAAGAGCTATCATGTCTGAGAGGGAACAGCCTCATTTTGATGGCTTGAGGTATCAAAAATAGGAGCAAGACAGGATTTACTTTGAGGCATATTTAGATTTGATACAAAAGAAAGGCTTCCTAACAATTAGAACTATCCACAAATAATTCCAAATCAGAGTTGTTTATCCTTTGTTTTATAAAGAGGGTAGATGATATCATGGGGTATTGATATATGTGTTACTTGGATTTAAGTGAGGCAGAGTTGCACAAAGTCATCAGTCTCACTCTCTCTTCCAGAGTCATCAAAGACTATTGGCAAAAGTTAAAAACAGAATTCAATACAATTGGCAACGGCACAGGATACAATAGATGACCTTGGAATCTTTGATGTCTGACCAAGCTCTAAATGCTCCATAGCACATGCTTCAGCTGTATTCATGATAGGACAAATTGTTCTCATGATCCCTTCTTCTGGAGGAAGTCTTCACATGCCTTGTGTGGAGCCCTGATGTGTTTGAGGCTTATTGGCTGCCTTCATCCTGGTTTTGCCCATCAGCTGAGATGGTTTTACCAGTGTGTGACCTCTGTATATGTTACTGCATCTTGGCAAGAGTTGAGTGGCAGTTGAACACTGTGGGTAAATGAGTAGCCCTGCAAAGGAAGCCCTCACACCCAGAGGTTCAAGTCTTCTCTGAACAGCCCATACATCCCAAAATCAGTTCTGTCCAGGAGGATAGTAGGTTCCTTCTCATTAGAGATCTCTGACCAAAGTCTGGATGACTCTTGTTCAGGCCTTTGGTAGGTAGCATTCTTATTCAGGTAGGGATTAGGCTCTGTGGTCTCTGAAGATTCTTTTCACTCTGATTTTTTGTGATTTTTGAGCTGTGAAATGAACTTGCCCACATTAAAATGGGGATTGGCGGGAAGCAAGGATTGGAATCCAGTTTTTTTTTTTTCACTACAAATACAATAAATCTTCTCTGATACCTCTCTGCTTCATGGGAGTGACTCAAGCCAGAGGTATTACCATTCTAACATAAAGAGATTCTTCATTCAAGTACTCTCTAACAAATACTATTGTAATTCTCTTAGAGTCATTCCAATTTGTCTGTCACATATAAACACACATACATTTATGTATATATGTATTATATATACACATGTAGATATATGTATATAGTGTATTACTATATATAATGTATATATTCATTATATGTATATGTGTGTATATATATATAGTGTATTTATACATATTCTACACACAGATGTGTAACTAATAGATAATTAGATAATATACAAGTAGGTAAATAGATAGATAGATAGATAGATAGATAGATAAAGTAGATAGATAAGGATCAAATCTATAATTTCATAGGAATAAGAAATATCCAAGTAAAGAAACTCTATTGAAATATGCAGATAGTCTGTATAGTTTTTGTTGTAGATGTAAGATACCAAGATTTAGGGTGTCCCACAGTGGGGAGGCCCAGACAGGCCTCCACAGGCTCAGCATACTTCTCAAACTCTTAGGAAGTTTACAAAACAGTTCTGAGTTTATTTTAAACCAAAGTCAACTGGAAGAGAGGATTAGGGAATAGGATATCCCAGTGATGGGCAAACTATGGCCTGTGGGCCAGATTTGGCCCTCTGAAATGGTCTCTCCCAGCCATATGACATTATTCCTAATCTGATTAATACAATGAGTAGGATACAATACAATAAAACTTCAAAAAAGTTGCCTTAGAAAAAGACTGACAGATGAGCATTTCCTTTCCTTTGTTCCCCTCTTTAAAAAGTTTGCCCATCACTGGGATACCCTGATCTAAGGGTTCTAGCTAAACCACCTCCCCTTTCTAAGACTCCTACAAAGGAGTGTCTTCTGGACTTCCACTGCCTACTTTTACTCTGTCTGTGTAGAAAATCCCAGCTAACTAACTACTGAACTAAGAATCCTCCAAAATAATGGTTTGGTTAGATTTTATAATCTTTCAGAGCAGTTAGATTGACCCTTTATTTCAGGGATCAACACACTTCTGGTTAGGCTCAAAATGGCTTCAGGCCTTCCCACAGACTCTTTACTGGCTGGCCAGCAGAGATCTTTACAGCAGTCGGGAATACTCTCTCAGAACACTGGAACACGAATGGATCACAGGTATGCAGGATGTATCTGAACAGGGTAACAGGATCTGAAGCTTTGGCTTCAAGGGGATAGGGAACAAACCCCCTCCTTGACTTGTAGAGATCCCAAGTGGGAGAAAGTTGTTAGCTTCAGGCTATTCTACCTGGGGAATCCAAGGAAGTCCAAAAAGCTGCTCTGTGTTCTTTTTTATAATGTCCCTGCATTCTTAGAACATGGCCTCTGGTTTCAGGGCATGTGGCAATGTCTTGCACACTGCTCTCTGTGCAAACTCTCTCTCTTACCTGTTTGTACCCATTCTCATCTTTCCTTATAACACTGTCAATAGTTTGGCTCTTCCTCCATAAATTTATCATCTTAGAGAATTGTGTAAAGAGAAATTAGGTGATTTGATTAAGGCCATACAGCTACTATGTGTCAGAGACAGAGAGAAATAGAAGTAGACATAGATAGATAGATAGATAGATAGATAGATAGATAGATAGATAGATAGATAGATAGATAGATAGATAGATAGATAGATAGATTATGGTTATTATATTCAAACATAGGAAATTAGGGCCTGAAGAGGTTAAGGCTTTGTCCAAGATCATATAGACAGTAAGTCAGAGATGAAATTTGAATCTGCATTCAGAATAGAAATGGTTTGTTAATTTTTCTTTTTTCTTTTAATAAACCCTTTCAATACATTTAAATTAGGGAGTTGGTACCACTTTAATAGATTTTCTCCAAGTTTCTGGTTGGGAATTTGAGCCAAGAAAAGTATGGGACTCCTAGAAAGTCCTGAGATTTTTTTGGACTTCCCACACCATAAGCCTCTTAACACAGGGTTTCATTTAATTTAATGCCTTCTCCATATTCATTAAGGCTAGCTCTTAGATTTTATAGCATTTACAGCAAGGTTGGATTCAGATGAGAGGAGAAGGAGTCAATGGTTCATGAACATTGGGGACAACTTTGAAAGACAGGAAAGGTTTAAGAAATTAATTGAATACTTTATTTAAAAATTCTGCAATTTAGCTAGGACCATGTAGTAGAGAAGAGGAGCAATATTTCCTTTTTATCTCTATTTCTCTCATCACTATAGTAGTTCTTTCTACCATATTGCTTGTGACGGAGCCATTAAAGAAGCCTCCTACTCACCCAAAATGAACACTTAAATTACTGAAATAACTCTTTAATTGTTCTTGTTCTCCTCTACTTTCCCAAGTCTCTAATTATTTTAATCTAGTCTACATATTTTTGCAAGATTAATCTTTCTAAAATGCTACTTTCATAATGTCACTCCTTTACTTAAAAAAAAAAAGTATAATGACTTCCTACAGTCTCTTGGAATAAATCCCAAATAATATTTTGGAATAAATGCCAAATGCTTGGCATTTAAGGCCCTCATTTGACTGTCCCCATTCTATCCCATGTTTCACTGTTTTCCAATGTGTTCCTTTCATTTCAGTCCAGATAGTCTCTTTTTAAAAAAATTTATTTTTAATTTATTTTTTTTAACCCTTAAATTCTGTGTATTGGCTCCTAGGTGGAAGAGTGGTAAGGGTGGGCAATGGGGGTCAAATGACTTGCCCAGGGTCACACAGCTGGGAAGTGTCTGAGGTCGGATTTGAACCTAGGACCTCCCGTCTCTAGGCCTGACTCTCAATCCACTGAGCTCCCCAGCTGCCCTCCAGATAGTCTCCTAACCGCAAAAGTAGATTATCTTTCTTTTCTCTGAAGTCCTAGAGCATTCATATTTTCTTTCATTAAGAGCATATACACTTAAATTATGTCCTATTATTCTATTGTTCTTTCATTTATGTGAGCCTTCTTGCCCACCAATTAAATTGTAATCTCCACGAGGACAGGGAAAATCTCTTCCACTTCTGTGTCTCTTAACACATGGACATAGAGCTTAGAATCTTAGAACTAGAAGAAACCTTGGAGATCCATTATTCAATTTCCTTAGATATTTTCTTCATCTGTTAAAATGAGGAAATTGGACTACATGACATCTCAGCTCTCTTCCACTGCCACATTCATGTTCCTAGTCCATTCTTTTTATGGATGAGAAAGCCAAAGTCCAGAGAGAATATGAATTGCTTCACAGCTAGTTAATTCCTAATCCATCAATTTAAAAAGCATTTATTAAACACTTGCTATTTGCCAGGCATCAAATTAGAGAAAATAAAAAATGAATCAATCACTTTTGCTCTCAAGAATCTTATATTCTAAGGGAGACAACATGCCCATATATGATTATCTAAATAATATTTTCAAATGAACATAAAGAAATTTGGGGAAGGAGTGTGCTAATAGCTAAGAAGATCAGGAAAAGCTTCATGTAGAAAAATGTACTTGAGCTCACTCTTGAAGAAAACCAGTAGTTCTCATACATATTAAGGATAGTCAGCATAAAGGAATAGAGATGAAAGATAGAGCACCCTGGATATGAAACACCAAGAAGGTAAATATGGTGAGATGGTAGAGGATGTGGAGGAAAAGACTGGCAAGAAGAATGAAAAGGTAAGAAATAGCCAGTAGGGAAAGAACTTAAAATGTCAAAGTGAGGAGCTGACATTTGATCCCGTAGGTAATAGGCAGCTAATGGAGTTGAGTGGAAGTGGGTGGGACAGGAGGTTGACATGAAACTTGTATTTTAGAAGAAAAAATCACTTTGGCAACTGGTTGAAGGATGAATTGAAGTGTGGAGAGGCTGAATGTAGAGAGATCAAATAGGAGATGATTACAATAGTCTAGAGGAGAGATGATGGGGACAGGGGTGTCTATGTGAATGGAGATAAGAAGATAAATGTGGGATTTGGGGAGGTGATAAAACTACCATGAGGGCAAAGATGCCAGCAGATGCAGTAACAAGACTCAAATGTTTTCCTGGTGGAACTATATCTATGCAGGATCATAGATTTAGAGCTGAAAGATACCGTAAAGATCAACCTTCTCATTTTATAAATGAGAAACCTGAGGTATAGAAAGGCTGAGTAATTTGTCCCTGATCACTCTGATAGTAAACAGGCTAACTGCGATAAAAATCCTTGTCCTTTGACCTTAAATCCAGTATCCTTTGCGGAAACCTTTCTGCCCAGCTGTGGCTCTTTCTTGACAAAGTATTACATTCTCCAGCCATCATTAACTATCCTTTAGGGATCACTGGTAAGGTAAGGAAGAAAGTATTCTTGTCAAGAGTATCACAGGAAGAAAGAATATGAACATTCTGCCTTCTCCCCCACCCCACAATCCTTCTCATAGTCTTCTCTCCAAGATATACCTAATTGTCTCCTACAAAGTTCTATAACCTTACTTGTTCTCTCACAGAAGTTAATGCTATCTTGGAGATTGTTTGAATGACAGTCACAGCTTTGATGTGCCCCTGACTTGTTAAAATGGCATCTCCTGGGGTCCAGGCAAGTGTGAGAGAACCAGTGGTAACTGTCTTCACAAGCACATTGAAGGATTCCATTCAGGCTGTGACAATCTGCACAAAAGGAGGAAGGAGGAAGAGAATAAGAATTAAATATTTATTTTATTATAATGAAATGTTCCAAGTTGCATGTAAAAACATTTTAAGATTTTTTTTTATTTTTGAGTTCCCAATTCTTTCCCTCCTTTCCCCATCTCTTGGGAAGTGCATTTTTATAAAATCCAAGATTTAATTTTTTGTAAAAATTCTCAGGGAAAGAAGCTTGCTGACTCATTAATCCAGAGAATGAACTGTTTGAAGAAAGATGTCTGAAGAATCTACATTGCATCAAGAGATCCAGAATGAACTTTTGGGTACAATTGATTGAACTGATGGGGTTTGAACAGTTACTTGAATGTACATTTTATGCCAATAGGGGACTGCCCCCAATTGGTTTTTTGTCAATGCGCCTAGCAAAACATTGGTTTTGTGTTCTCTCTCTTCCATTCCCCTCTTATCTCTAACTACTGTAGTTAGAAGACCTTTGTGGGTATAAGATGATTATATAAAATGATCACTTGGGGTGACTAGGCACCCAAGGATCATCAAGGGGGTTGTGTAAATGGAATTAGATCATCCTCATTCATTGTTAGACTCTGGCCATCAGAAATAATGTCACCCCACCCAACTTAGAATTAAGTGGGGAGGGGAAGATCAGTTACCCACACGTGACAATAAGTAACAAATCAAAAACAAGGGACTGCCCTTTGGGCAGTCCAAAAACAGTGTTAAGGCTGCCATTTGTCCACTTGAAAATTGGAGGTGGATGCAGGAAGTGACAAAAGCTGCTATCTTTTAAATATGATGGTAACTTCCTGTGGCGGCAGTTGCTGCTTTAAACTTGGTGTTGATGGATATCTGGTGAGACCTCAGATAGCTTCTCTCTGAATTGTCATGTGGGTAAGTTAGGCTACTCTCTCCTCCCTTGGCGTTTCTGGAGGCTCTAGCCTTAAGAAGGCCTCTCTTGCCTCTCTAATTGTAAAAGGCCTTGTGGCTAGAAGCCTTGCTTAATTAACCTCTGTGCTCCTCTGCTGGGTCCTCTAAATTCTTATCTGGTTCAGGCCTCTGGTCCGGGACAGAGTTCTTTCTCTCAATTTCCCTACCTTCAACCTTCCTAATTATAAATAAACTTCCATAAAAGTCATCCTGACTTGGGTCTATTTTAATTTGAAATCAAGTTAATCCGATTTCTGGCAACCATATCTTAAATGTCTAGTTTCCCCTCTTACAGTAGGTAATCAATATGATATAGTTTTTTACATGTGAAGTTACCCAAAATAATTTCCATATTAGTCATAGAGCAAGTGTTTATTAATCATCTATTGTGAATTTGTTGTTGTTCAGTCATCCAGTCATATCCAATTCTTTATGACTCCATGGACTATAGCTTAGCTTTTTATGGGATTTTCTTGGCAAAGATACTGGAGTGATTCTCCAGGGGATCCTTTTGTCAGACAAAGAGGTTAAGTGACTTGCCTAGGGTCACATAGCTGGAATGTGTCTGAGATTGGATGTGAACTCAGATCCTCCTGACCACAGAGCCAGTGCTCCATTCACTGAGCCGCCAGCTATTTACAAATATTATCTTATTGGAAGGAAAGTTAGATTTTTTTCATTAGGTCTGATATGCACATCTCCAATCACTAATCACAGAATATTTCATATGCGCTGAATCAATGAAGTTGAAAATCAACTAATTTTGGAGCCAGAGGACCCAGATTCAAATCCTGGTTCTTCCACTTAGAGTATGTAACTTTGGACAAGTCCCTTAATCTTCCTGCTCCTCAGTTTCCTCAGTTGTAAAAAGAGGATGATGGGATAGATGGCTTCTAAAATTCTTTCTCGTTAAAATCTGTGATCTTATGTTCCACCTAACTTAAGGAAGGGAGCCAGTTTTCAAAGGAGGAAGGCTTCAAGTTAAGTAACAGCTCTACTTAACATAAGATCACAGATGAGTTGAATAAAATATGAAGGTCCTGGATGAAACAGTTGAGGCCTTGTAGGATAGGGTTCTGGAAGTGAAGAAGTTCATGTTAAAATGTGAGAAGAGCAGAGTATGATAACTTAAGAACTGGAAGGGACCTTGGAAGCCATTAAGTCCATGTCACCTTTCAGGTGAGAAAACTGAGCTGAAAGAGGTTTAAATGACTTATCTAGGGTCACATATTTATTAAGTTTCTAATGCAGAATTGGAATTCACATCTTTTTACCTCCAATCATAGTAATCTGTCTACCATGCCACATAATAGCAGGTAAGCTTAATCCTCCTCTAAAAGTTTTATATATAGATATAGATATATATTTTACATATAAATATAAATAAATATTTAGGATCACCCACACTGATCCACCCCTTCCCCCAGACCAATCCTGAAAAAAGAGTATTGGCTCACATGTAGTAGCTTTCTTTCTGATAATTTCCAATGTCCCATTTGGCCAGGAATATTGTGATTTCAGGGACTTCAGAAAATTCTTTAAGTCTCTTTTTTCAGCTGAATGGTGATAGACTACTTCAAGTAGTAGTTCATATTCCTGTACCATGCCTAAAGGAAGGAAGAAGAAAGATCAGAATTTACTCTTGTTTCAGTTAAGATGAAAAAAAGAATGCAGATGAACTAACTGTGAGGCATTTCATAAATACAAAGGGATGTTCAAAGATGATGCAATATTCTCAGTCAAAGAATCTTAGAATATAAGATTTGAAAGAGGCCTTAGTGCTCAGCTGATCCAACCTCCACATTTTACCATTAAGGAACATGAGGTTATAAAAAAGGGCTCCTTGGAGATAGACATTCTCTAAATACAGGTAACCCTGCCATTAATTAATGAGTTGAACTGGTGGCCCAATTTGGGAAGGATGATCCAGACTTTTGCATTTCCCACCTCTGATGGTCACGTCTTGCCATCCCTGATCTTCAATGTCCTCCATTAATCCAAGATCACCAATCTTAAAAACCCCAAGCCACCAGTCCTGCCATCCACAGGATACCATCACCCTGAGGACTCTTTCCTAAGGTCTGCATTCTCCCACTATTGTTCCTCTATTCTTGAATCTGGGTAAAATTCACTTGGGAGGTAGAAGGGAAGGATGGCACAAAGTTAGCAATACTCATAAGTTCTCTTTCATTTTATTAGACTCTTGGAGATCGTGTATGTAGCCCCATTAGTGAATTATTTTTCACTGCTACACAAGCTCATATAGAAGGTAAATTTCTTAAGGGCAGGGATGATGGTGTTTTTATTTTCATATCCTTAATGCCAAGCAAACAGCCTTGGACAGGTTGTTTTTCATTAATGTCTGATTCTTCATGACCCCATTTTGGGGTTTTCTTGGGAAAGATGATGGACTGGTTTGCCATTTCCTTCTCCAGCTAATTTTACAGATGAGAAAACTGAGACAAGGGTTAAGTGACTTGCCCAGGGTCACGTAGCTAGTAAGTCTCAGAAGTCAGATTTGAATTCAGAAAGATGTCTTCTTGACCTCAGACCTGGTACTCTATCCACTGTGCCACCAATCTGCCCTATACCAATTTATATTTTTCTTGTGTCATTTTTACAGTCTGATTAAGCCTATCTCAGAATCTCAAAATTAAGCCATCTCAGAATAATGTTTTTAAATACATAAGTAAAATACATATTGTTACCAAAAAAATCTAGTTTCTAGATGCCAAATCTAGTTTCTAGACGCCAAATGAGAATATTCTTAAATAGTCTTGGCTGTGGGATGTGAAAACTCACCTGCATGTGTTTCCTTTTTCACACCAAGGTCCTTTTTGGTTTTGAGACTCTTGTTTCTCTGAAAGGAAAGCATGACAAAGTTTTTAAGTCATATCTTAGGGGCAGCTGGATGGTTCAGCGGATTGAAAGCCAAGCCTAGAGACAGAAGGTCGTAGGTTCAAGTCTGACTTCAGACACATCCTAGCTGTGTGATGCTGGACAAGTCACTTAATCCCCATTGCCTAGCCCTTACCACTCTTCTGCCTTGGAAACAATATGAATTATTGATTCTAAGATGGAAGGTAAGAGTTTAAAAACAAAACAAAAAATAAATAAAATTTATGCCTTAGGTTAATGTTCTAGATTAACAGCAGAAGAAATAGAATACTTAAATAATCCAATATCAGAAAAAGAAATTGAACAAGTGATCAAAGAACTCCCTAAGAAAAAAATCACTAGGGCCTAATGGATTCACAAGTGAATTCTATCAAACATTCAAAGAATAACTAATCCCAATACTAAACAAATTATTTGATATAATAAACAAAGCAGGAATTCTACCAAATTCCTCTTATGACACAAATATGGTACTGATTCCAAAATCAGGTAGATCAAAAACAGAAAGAAAACTACAGACCAATTTCTCTAATGAACATAGATGCAAAAATCTTAAACAGAATACTAGCAAAAAGACTCCAGCAAGTGATCATGAGGGTTATTCATCATAATCAAGTGAGATTTATAGCAGGAATACAAGGATTTTTCAACATTAGGAAAACCATACACATAATTGACTATATCAACAAGCTAACAAACAAAAATCACAGGATTATCTCAATAGATGCTGAAAAAGCCTTTGACAAAATATTACATCCATTCCTATTGAAAACACTAGAAAGTATAGGAATAGAAGGATCTTTCCTAAAAAAAAAATAAACAATACATATCTAAAACCATCAACAAACATCATATGCAATGGGGATAAATTAGACGCCTTCCCAATAAGATCAGGAGTGAAACAAGGATGCCCATTATCACCTCTATTATTTAACATTGTACTAGAAACACTAGCAATAGCAATTAGAGAAGAAGAAGAAACTGAAGGTATCAAAATAGGCAATGAGGAGACTAAGCTATCACTATTTGCATATGATATGATGGTCTACTTAAAAAAATTCTAGAGAATCAACTAAAAAGCTAGTAGAAATAATCAACAGCTTTAGCAAAGTTGCAGGATACAAAATAAATGCACATAAATCATCAGCATTTATGTGGATTTCTAACACATTGCAGCAGGAAGAGTTAGAAAGAGAAATTCCATTTAAAATTACTCTAGACAATATAAAATACTTAGGAATCTATCCTGTCAAACACAGGAGTTATATGAACACAACTACAAAACACTTTCCAAACAATTAAAACTAGATCTAAACAATTGGAAAAACATTGATTGTTCATGGGTAGGATGAGCTAACATAATAAAAATGAACATTCTACCCAAATTAATTTACTTATTTAGTGCTATACCCATCAAACTATCAAGAAACTTTTTTACAGAATTAGAAAAAACTATAACAAAGTTCATTTGGAAGAACAAAAGATCAAGGGAAATAATGAAAAAAAATGTGAAGGAAGATGGCCTAGCAGTACCAGATATTAAACTATACAATAACGCAGTGGTCATCAAAACACTATGGTACTGGCTAAGAGACAGAAGGGAGGATCAGTGGAATAGACTTGGGGTAAATGACCTCAACAAGACAGTGTATGATAAACCCAAAGAGCCTAAATTTTGGGACAAAAATCCCACTATTTGACAAAAACTGCTGGGAAAATTGGAAAACAATATGGGAGAGATTAGATTTAGATCAACATCTCACACCCTACACCAAGATAAATTCAGAATGGGTGAATGGCTTGAATATAAAGAAGGAAACTATAAGAAAATTAGGCGAACACAGACGAGTATATTTGTCAGGTCTCTGGGAAAGGAAAGATTTTAAAACCAAGCAAGAGTTAGAAAAAAATTACAAAATGTAAAATAAATAATTTCAATTATATTAAATTAAAAAGGTTTTGTACAAACAAAAACAATGACACCAAAATTAGAAGGGAAACAACAAACTGGGAAAAAATCTTTATAACAAAAAACTCTGACAAAGGTCTAATTACTCAAATATACAAGGAGCTAAATCAATTGTACAAAAAATCAATTGATAAATGGGCAAGGGACATGAATAGGCAATTTTCAGATAAAACAAAACTATCAATAAGCACATGAGAAGGTGCTTTAAATCTCTAATAATTAGAGAAATGCAAATCAAAACAATTCTGAGGTACCATCTCACACCTAGCAAATTGGCTAAAATGATAGTAGGGGAGAGTAATGAATGTTGGAGGGGATGTGGCAAAATTGGGACATTAATGCATTGCTGGTGGAGTTGTGAATTGATCCAACCATTCTGGATGGCAATTTGGAACTATGCCCAAAGAGCACTAAAAGATTGCCTTCCCTTTGATCCAGCCATACCATTGCTGGGTTTGTACCCCAAAGAGATTATAGGGGAAAAGACTTGTACAAAAATATTTATAGCCACGCTCTTTGTGGTCACAAAAAACTGGAAAACAAGAGTATGCCCTTCAATTGGGGAAAGGCTGAACAAATTGTGGTACATGCTGGTGATGTAATGCTATTGTGCTCGAAGGAATAATAAACTGGAGGAATTCCATGTGAACTGGAAGGACTTCCAGGAATTGATGCAGAATGAAAGGAGCAGAACCAGGAGAACATTGTACACAGAGATGGAAATACTGTGGTAAAATTGAATGTAATGGACTTCTGTACTAGCAGCAATGCAATGATCCAGGACAACTCTGAGAGATTTATGGAAAAGATTACTCTCCACATTCAGAGGAATAACTACAGGAGGGTAAACACAGAAGAAAAACAACTGCTTGAACACATGGGTTGATGCAGACATGATTTGGGATATAGACTCTAAACAACTACACTAGTACAACTATCAATAATATGAAAATAGGTCTTGATTGATGACACATGCAGAAACCAGTGGAAGTGCGCATTGGCTATGGGGGCAGGTGGTTTGTGGGGGAGAGAATAAGAATATGAATTATGTAATCATGGAAAAAATTTTTTTCTAAAAAAATAAAATTAAAAAATAAAGTAAAATAAAAATAAAATAAACCTTTTCCTTTAAGTAAAAAATAAAAAAAATTAAAAATTAATGTTCTATGTTCTTTAGCTCAGTTGAAATTATGGGTTCAAACTCTCAACAAAAGCAGAGTCAAAAGAGATGTTACCTTGTATACTAGCAAGCATCATTTGTGTGGTCTCTCTCTAAACATATTTACCTCAAAGATCACCCATCAAAAATGTCTGAGGTGGTAGAGTTTCATTGATAAAAGAAGAGAAGAAGTAGTAATTCTCTCTCTCTCTCTCTCTCTCTCTCTCTCTCTCTCTCTCTCTCTCTCATTCTCTCTCTCTTTCTCCTTCTCCCTCTCTCTCTTTCCCTCCCTCTCTCTTTCCCTCTCTCTCTTCTTTTCTCTTTCCCTCTCTCCTTCTCCCTTTCTCTCTTTGTCTCTCTGTCTCTGTCTCTCCCTCCTCTCCCTCTCCTTTTCTCTCTCTTTCTCTCTCTGTCTCCCTCTCTCTTCCACTCCCTCTCTTCCATTTCTCTCTGTGTGTCTCTTTCTCTATCTCTGTCTCTCTCTCCCTCTCCTTCTCCCTTTCTCTCTCTCTTCTCTCTGTCTCTTCCCCTTTCTCTTTTTCTTCCTCTCCCCCCTCTCTCTCCATTCATGGGAAGCAGCTCAGAAACACATTCTCAGACTCTAAGCTATGAGGCTGAAGTCAACTCAGTAGTAGCTCTTGTCCTCCATACCTTGGCCAACCAACTCAGTACCTACTCTGAGTCTGTCCATAGAAGGCAAAATCTACAAAAAATATTTCCTGATTTAGATTCCCAGATCATATGATTGTCAGAATACAGACTTAAAACTGACAGGAACTCAGATGCTGGCTCCAAATAAGGGACACTGACTTACAACACAGAAGAAAGCACCCCCCAGACACTGGACACTGGAGGGGCGGGATTCTGTGGGAAATCTGAGCTTTCATAGAACTTTATACCTGCAAGACATGGCTCTGTAGCAGCTACTCAGCAGAAAGAATTGACTTGGTCTCTTTAATTGGCTGAGATAAATAACTTGAGTTGGATCTTATAGAGAGGTATAGCATGTCATGGGGAAAATTTTGTTAGTATTTATATAATACTCTGAGGTTCATACTTTACATACATTATCTCATTCATTCCTCATAACTGTAAAGTAGGTAATATTATTGTCCTCATTTTATAGAGGAAGGGACTGTGGCTCATAAGAGTTAGGGGCCTTGACTAGGGTAACACAGTTGGGAGACATCTGAGGCAGGATTTGAATTCATGTCTTTCTGATCCCAAATCCAATGGTCTATTCACTATACAACCTTTGAGAACATGGGATTTGGGATCCTGGGGCCCAGGTTTGAATGCTTCTTCTAGTGCTCACTACCTATGAGATCTTAGGGATTTTTAACTTGAATTTAACTTGAATAACCACATTTTTCTCATATGTAAAATGAAAGGATGACTTCCAAGAGCTTTCCTTTCCAGGTCCAAAGCTTTGTTCCCAGTTCCAGATGAGAATAGTGGCTTCCTTGCAATATTTCATCTCAAGGAAAGAACGTGACCTCTTCTAAGATCCAAACCTAAGCCTGGGTATTATAAGTTCTATTTGTGACCTCACAGAGACTCCCCCCACAGACATAAGAGCTTTGACCCACTACTAGCAATGTGCCAACCCCTTTGTTGTCCAAATGAAGAAATTGAAATCCAGAAAGCTTCGTCACTGTTTAAAGTCCCATTGCTAATTGGTGTCGGAGCTAGGACTAGGATCTACTAGGTCTCTTGACTTCCTATTCAACATTCTTTCTTCCAATCTTTAATTGCTTCTCCTCTAACGAATCCTAGAAGAATGAGGATGAGAGATATTGGAAGTGATAAGGTAGAGGGTACAGAAGATGAACAGACTCACCCACTGGAGGGCCTCAGATGCCATGGCCATAGTCAGGAGGGAAACCAGACTGAGCTCCCCACATTTCATCTTCACCATTTCTTCTTTTGCACCCTAGACTGAACATAAATAGCAGGGCATGTCAATTGGAGTTAAATTGCAGGGATAAGGCAGTTCTCTGGATAGATGAGGCCCAGAAGATAAATTCTATTGTGCTATTTAAAGCATTTGAATAAAGCATTTACTGAACACAATGAAAACAGAAATTTCTACATTGATCAAATTCCCTGTATAGCTTAATACATTTTCTACTTCTACCCTTTTCTAGTGAGAGGGGAGCACTACTTTGGGGTCTGTTTTGTAGAAGGAAATGGATTTTTAGTGGCTTTGCAGTCTTAATAAGAGATCACTCTTCAGTCCCTCAATAACTGTGCAGGTATGACTAATATGCTCTCTTGGGCTTTAAAAAAAATGAGCTGCTTTCCTTTATAATTAGGAGCATTGATCATCCTGCCCTTTATATTACTCTGGAGGGTTTTTGTTTTTTAATCATCCCAGTGAAGATAAAGTTAAAATACCCAGGCACTGGATCATTTAGCATTCTGAATTTTATTCTATAAATAATGGAGGATTTCATTATATAGAGAGATTACTCAACCAACCTTGAAAACCTACCCCCTTGAGGCTTCATTCACCAGCAGTGAATTGACCATAATTCATGAGATCCATAGCAAAATTTCATTTTTAGCCCCCTCCTCTTCCACCCCAAAAAAGATTTGACATAGTGGAAACATTATTGAATTTATTTTTTTTATTTTAAAACCTTTACCTTTTATCTTATAATCACTACTACACCTTGGTTCGAAGGCAGAATAGTGGTAAGACCTAGGTGATGTGTTAAATAACTTGCCCAAGATCACACAACCAAAGAATTTACACTGAGGACCTAACTTGTGTGGACCTGCCTCTCTATTTACTGAGCCCCCACATCACTGGATTCATAATTAGTACACCTCAGTTCAAATGATCCTCTTGTTAACTTGCCTCTGTGAATTAGGAAAAAGTCCCTGTATCTCAATTTCTTTATCTGTGAAATGAAGGGATTGAATTATGTCTGAAAAAGCCCTTTGATTCTGAGTGCTATGATCCTATATACAGGGACAGTGGGTTTATTTGAAATAAAATTAAATATAAACAAACCTAGAATGAGGTCAAATATAGATTTTTTTAAAGGTAAGATCAAGTGTAGCAGCAGCTAGGTGACTCAGTATATAAAGCACTTGGCTTTGAATCAGAAAAACTCGTTTTCATGAATTCAAATCTGGCTTCAGACACTAACTAGTTGTGTGACCTTGAGCAAGTCATTTAACTCTGCCTTAGTTTCCTCATCTATAAAATAAATTGGAGAAGGAAATGGCAAAATATTCCAAGATGTTTGCCAAAAAAATGGGATCATGGAGAGTCAAACATGACTGAAACAACTGAACAAAAATCGTCAATTATAGAAACACATTTCCTCCTGTCCTCATCTTGATAGGGATAAGGGTGGAAGATTAAAGATTATCAAATAAGAGGTTGGATTAGAAAATCTCCTATATCCGTTCAAGTTCTAAATCATTTGATCCAATGAATACTAAGAGTCTCTTCACCCTAAGCATAAAATTAATTTTCTGGTGGCAAATAGTGATTCACACACCAGGGCACAGTCATCCCTAGAGGAAGGAGAAAGGTTATGCCTCCCATAGTAAGTAGCCTGCCTTACTTTGTGGTCCTCTGCTAGCTGGTGCCACATTTGGCACATCTAGCCACGGGAAATAATAATAATAGTGATAGTTGATATTTACATAGTGCTTTATGGTTAGTAGAGTTCCTTATTGTCATTTGATCTCTCCAAGAATCCTGTGAGATAGGTATCTAATTAATAACTTTTTCTAGATGAGACACAAAGTGAAGTGACTTGATCAGGATCACACAGTTTGTGTCTACTGTAGGATTCAAACCTAGATTTCCTGACTCCATTTCCAATGCACTATCCATTTCACCGAGGTCCTTTACATTGGCACCCTTTTCTACTAATACTCACCTGCCCCTTCCTCTCCCAATATGAGTATAATTATGGTTAGATTGTCTCCAACATTTTTGTCCCAAATGACAAATTTACTCATTATGGCTCCAATAGAAGTTAATTTTGGTCAGTGAGTGAGAGCTCAAAGCTTCATGTGGTTTTTCTACCCTGTTCAATTGAAAGTTTTCTCTTTCTGCCATTGTTTTGACTGTTACTTTGATTTTCTTGACCAGTACAGAAGGGAGAATGAAAAGAACAAAGAGGGATATGGGGATACCCACCTTTCCTATGGTTTCCAGTAGAATGTAAGGTCCTCGAAGGCAGGGACTGTTTTATTAATTGAACTAAATTTTAAAGACAAAATGGAGAAATAGGGAAAATTTCTCTGAAACATATGAACAATCTTGACACAACTCATCTTAGACATCTTCCATAACTCTAATCAATGTGACAGAATGGATAGAATACCATGAATGGAGTCAGGAAGACTCATCTTCCCAAGTTCAAATCTGGCCTCAGAAACTTACTTGCTGTATGACCCTCGCAAATCACTTAACCCTGTTGGCCTCAGATTCCTTATCTGTAAAATAAGCTAGAGAAGGAAATGGCAAACCAATATGTATCTTTGCCAAGAAAATTCCAGATGAGGTCACAAAGAATCAAACATGAGTGAAACAACTCAACCAAAACAACAACAACTGACAGCAAAGGGAGTTCTTAACCCAAGGTCTAGAATTTTGTTTTTAGAAATTATTTTGAGGGCATCTGGATAGCATAGTGGATAGAGTGCCAGGCTTGGAGTTGGGAGGATCTAGATTTAAACCTGGCTTCAGACACATCCTAGCTATGTGACCCTAGGCAAGTCATTTAACCCCAGATGCCTAGCCTTTGTCACTCTTAGAATTGATACCAAAACAAAAGCTAAGTTTAAAACATATATATGCATATCATATATATGTTCATTGCTAATTACATTTGAATATAATTTTTTCTTTGTAATCCTTTGTATTATTATTCTATGCATTTAAAATTAATATTCTGAGAAGGGATCCATATCTTCCTCCTGTCTGCCAAAGGGACCCATGACACCCCCCTCCCATGAATGGATAGGAATACCTCCCCTAAACTATGCCAGGCCTGTTTATTATATATTCTCGGATTCCACCAACTCTGTTTCCTCTGGCTTGTTTAGCTTCATTAGTTGCTGTAATCAGGATGCTGAATATTTACATAGCATTATTCTCTGGACCAGCTGTGGGCTGTGTCTGGAACGTTCTACAGCTGCACTGGCAGAAACCTTCATCTGAAAGATTAACCATGGCAGATAGTTCCTCATTTCCTTGAATTCACATGGATAAATTAATTTTCTGATCATTCTTATCCTTCAGCTTCTGTGAACATTCACTAGGGTTTGCTTCTTGGTCCTTGGAGAGGGATTCCCTATCATCTAGGTAACCTTAAATTGGGAATATTTATGGCCAATGTTGCTTATTTATGTCAATGTTTATCACCTTATCAACAATAATCCTTACTTTAGATTGCTCACACCTACCCTACCCATCTTATCCATAATTTTTTAAAATTTTCATTTTGAATATCTTCCCATAGTCACGTTTCATGTTCTTTCCCTCTCCCCCCACCCCCTCTAACCCCCCCTTAGCTGATGCACAATTCTTATCCAGAATTTTAAAAATAGCAATAGTCTAATTTAAATCACACTTGACTTCCCATAATTTAATTTGAGGCCCTGAGAGATTGTGACTTCTCCAGTGTCACACAGGTAGTAAGAAGCAAAGCTAGAATGGGAATGTACATCCTCTGAGGCCAATTCCATCGTTTTGGGGATTTTTTTTTAAAACTACTTCTATCAGAGAGAAAGCAGAGTAATAGGTAGGAAAGTTAAAAGAATAGAAAATTGCATGTGTAAATGTGGGCTGAAAGAATGTAAATTTTATGGCTCAATTAGAGTTTTATCTAAGGATTTGGAAAAAACCATTTACTAAATTAGATCTATTATTAATTTTTGATGACTTGTATATTTACATACAACTACCACTTATATAGCCATTTAAGGTTTCAGAAGTGCTTTACATATGTTATTTGATCTTTTTAAAATTTTTTGAGATTACATGTAGATTTTTTTATTTTTGTGTATAGCATAAAATACTATGTAACAGTAACATAATACATATGGTTTCTATAAGCATGTAATAAATTATAATAAATATGCTTATAAAAGAAAAACAAATTCTCATATTACTTATGTTCAAAAATGTTTAATTCTTTTTTTTCTCCTCCCTTTCCTCCCTCCCCCTTCTTCAAAAAGGCTGGTAACATGACATAGGTTGCACACATATTATCATATAACATATATTTCCCTGGGATTGTGTCATGTTGTGAAACAAGACACATATTGTTACACTAGAGAAAAAATCATGGAGGAAATAAAGTAAAAAATGGTATGCTTTGATCTACATTCAAACTCCATCAGTTCCTTTTGATCTTATTGGATCTTCACAACTACCCAGTAAAGCAAGAACTATTATTAACTCCATTTTGTACCTGAAGAAACTGAGTCAGAGAAAGATTAAGTGACTTGTCCAGAGTCAAAGATAAAAAGAAAAATTAAAGAAAGTTCCTGCCCTCAAGGAGCTTACAATCTAATTTGTAGCTGAGGAAACTGAGTCAGAGAAATATTCAGTGACTTTTCCAGAGTCAAGGATAAAAAGAAAGACAAAAGACAGTTCCTGCCCTTAAGGAATTTACAATCTACTTAAGGAGTCAACATTCCAAAAAAATATGTACAAATAAGTTATGCATAGCATAAAAAGGAAAAATCAACATAAGAAGGTACTAGAATTAAAGGGGGTTGACAAAGGCTCCCTATAACTGGGGCGATTTTTGTCTGGGACTTGAAGGAAGTCAGGGAAATCAGGAGTCCAATGTCAATAGATTGAAGAGTTCATGGTGTAGTGTAGGGTGTAACAAGCCTGGAAAGGAGGGGGATATGGGGAATAGGTAATGAAGGGCTATGAATGCCAAAAAGAAGATTTTGTACATGATCCTGGAGGTGATAGGGCATCACTACAGTCTATTGAGTAGGGAGGTGACATGGTCAGACCTATGCTCTAGGAAGATCTTTTTGGCAAATGACTGTAAGATGAATTAGATAGAGATTTGTGGCAGAATGACCACCCAGAATGCTAATAGTCTAGGTAGACCTATAGAGAGGAGTAATGGCAGCGTCAAAGAAGAGAAAGGGGTCTATTGGAGAGATGTTGCAAGGATGAAGTCAACAAGCCTTGGCAAGAAATTGAATATTGGGGAAGAGAGATAATGAAGAGTTAAGGATGATACCTAGGTTGCTAGCCTAAGGGTGTGAGAAGATAGTGTTGCCCTCTATAGTAAGAGGGAAGTTCAGAAGAGAGAAGGATTTGAGGGAAAAGATAGTTCACTTTTGGACATGTTGAGTTTAAAATGTTTACTGAATATCTCATCAGAAATATCTAATTGACAGTTGGAGATACAAGACTAGAGGTCAGCAGAGAGGTTCATGTTGAATTTATAGATTCAAGAATCATCAGCAAAGAGATGATAATTAAATCCATTGGAACTGATAAAAAAAAACACTAAGTGAAGTAGTATAAAGGGAGAAGAGCAAGCACCCAAAACAGAGCTTTGTGGGACACACCTAAGTGCTTGTGACATCAATTTTTTTAACCCAAGCGTAAGATTTAAATTTTAAAAATATTTTTATTTTATTTTTTACCAATTATATGAAATAAATTTCCACACAATTTTTCCTAAGTTATATGATCAAACTTATTTCTCTCCCTCCCTTCCCTTTCACTTCCTGGTGCTAGCAGGCAACTGGATCTGGGTTATATGTGTATTATCATGCAAAACATGTTTCCATATTGCTCATTTTTGGAAGTGAGAAATCTTTTAAACCAAACATAAAACCAAATAAACAAGTGAAAAACCATATGCCTTCATCTGCTTTCTGACTCCAATAATTCTTTCTCTGGCGATAGTATTTTTTTTTTGTGGTTATAAATCCTTCAGAATTATCCTGGATCATTTTATTACTGATAGTAGCTAAGCCTATTCCAAATGTAAGATTTTTGTATTTGACCCCTATTAAATTTTATCTTATTCGTTTTGGCCCACTCTTCTGGCCTTCAAGGTATTTTGTTGGGTTTTTTTTGGGGGGGTACTAACTCTCTAATCTAGTAATATGAACTAACCTCTGAGCTTCATGTCCTTTGCAAATTTCATAAGCATACTATTTATACATAGAGACAGCATACTATTTATACCATCTTCAAGTCATTGATAAAAATATTAAAGAGAGAAGGAACTTTCAAATTAACATTGATCCGTGGCTAATCATTGAGTCTGAAAGTTCAGCTATAAATGAATTCATTCAATTATCTAGCGTACATCTCAGATACCATCCTCCTCTATAGATAACAAATAGAAACCAAAAAAATTGTAGTTCTGGCTTCTCTCTATCACTAGTTATTGTTGTCCTATCCTCCAGTCTTACTTGGAACTCCTAGATAACATGGTGGATAGAGTGCCAGGCCTGGACTTATCTTCCTGAGTTCAAGTCCAGCGTCAAACGCTTACTAGCTATGTGACCTTGGACAAGTCACTTAAGCCTCTTTTTGACTCAGTTTCCTTCTCTGTGAAGTGAGGATAATAATAGCACCTAACTTCCAGGGTTGTTGTGAGGATAAAATGATTTAATAATTTTAAAGTGGTTATTATAGTGCCCGGCACATATAAAATGCTATGGAAATATTAGCTGTTATTATTATCATTTCTTTGATTTTCCCCAATTACCTCCACATAATTTTAAATGCTTTTGTTATTGTTCAACTTCTTGCCTGCCTGTTTTCATTCTTAAATTTAGAACTTCTCATGCTATTCCTATAGGACCACATCTTCTTATGTTACTTTTGTCATTGCTTTTCATTTCCCTTTCAAAATATAAGTTGATTGTTGAATTCCTTGTGCAACTATAATATTCTCTTTAGACAGTTCTCCTTTTCATTTTCTATTAAAATTATTCTGTTAGTATATTCTCATCCTTCCTGGACTGAATACCCTGAATTTTAATTTATGGAAGCTTACTTATCTTTCTTCTACATGCTTTGAAATCTGCTTTTTCAAAATCCATCGTGCATATTAGATTCTATTTCCAGGGCTCTATCCTTGTTTATCACAAATGTGATGCAGACATCACATAGATACTATTTGTAAGAAATGATGAAGGGGATGATTTCAGAAAAACCTATAATGACTAATATGAACTGATCCAAGATGAAGGGAGAGAGAAAATATTCTATATGATAAAAGCAATATTGTAAAGAAAATTAATTGTGAAATATTTAGTACTCTGGTCAATACAATAATCTGCCATAACTCCAAGGAACTCATGATGTGCAATGTTTTCTACTTCCAGGTAGAGAACTGTTGGTCCCAAAGTACAGATTGCAGATTGAAGCACATATTTTTTCCTTTCTTATTTTCCTTATTTTTTAAAACTTGATAATGTGGAAATATGTTTTGCATAATTTCGTACATTTAATTGATATTGTATTTCTTGCCTTCTTTTTTTTTTAGACCCTTAACTTCGGTGTATTGTCTCATAGGTGGAAGAGTGGTAAGGGTGGGCAATGGGGGTCAAGTGACTTGCCCAGGGTCACACAGCTGGGAAGTGGCTGAGGCCGGGTTTGAACCTAGGACCTCCTGTCTCTAGGCCTGGCTCTCACTCCAGCTGCCCTATTTCTTGCCTTCTTAACGGTTAAGAGAGGGAGGTAGGGAACTTGGAACTGAAAATAAAAATGAAATGTAAAAGTTTTAACGAAATAAAATTATCCTTCACAAATTGAGATTTAGATGAGAGGTAACTTCCTCTCAAATTTCCTGTGTTTTCCACTAAGGGAAATAGTTTTGCCTTGGTGAGAACCATATGCAAAAATAATTCATTTTGGAGGAATAAGTTTATTATTAAGGCAAGTCAAGGAAGTATTAGCTATTATGTTTTTGGCAAAAAGAGTTCCAGAAGTTGGATACTGCATAACTCAAGTCCATCATCACTGCCATCATGTCATATTACTCTGCTGGACTTGGGATGACCTGTCCCTGAATTCTCTCCCTTTCAAAACTACTCTCTTCCAGAGCCATATTGCAATAATGGATCTTATGCCATCAGGTATCAGTGATAATTGTTAAGTCAAATAGATCTCTGCATTAGGACCTCCCTCTAGTTCATCCTTCTTGTTACTTATATTTGGTGCATTTGTGAATAGGAATTTGAAGCCATGAGTTTTATGCCTAGACTCTTTCTTGGGTTCTGTCTCCTGTGAATTTCTAATGTTTTCTTCTTTCTACATTGTGCTGCCTCCCTATATAATTTAGAACAGTGGTTAATTTTAATCTTTATTCTAAAAAGTCAACAGTTGTGTTGTACTTTCACAACTAACTTAGAAATGATTCCCATATTGGTTATCCATTACTTCCTTCCTGTTAAGATAAAATCAATTTCCTTTTCTGTGATATTATTCAGTGCTCGCTGCCCCCAGTACCCCGTGACTCTCTTGGATAAAGTATTCATGTCATATAGAGGCATGGAGCTTCTTGATACAAGTTTCTGGGCTCTCTGTCTCTGTCTCTGTCTCTCTCTTGTCTCTTTCTCTTTCTTCTTTTCCATATATATATATATACATATATATATATATATATATGTTTTCCCCACTCATCCCCTATGTGCACTTTTGCATCAAATTCAGCATATGTTGAAGTATATTTTAATTTAATTCAAAAGGTTTTAGCAAGGACTTTTGAATAATTTCTTTACCTCTTCATCTTCTGCAACTGAAATTTTTTTAAACCCTTACCTGTCATCTTAGAATCAATACTGTGTATTGGTTCTAAGGCAGAAGAGTGGTAAGGGCTAGGCAATGGGGGTTAAGTGACTTGCCCAGGGTCACACAGCTAGGAAGTGTCTGAGGCCAGATTTGAACCCAGACCTCCCATCTCTGGACCTGACTCTCAATCCACTGATCCACCCAGCTGCCCCGTCTACAACAGAAATTGGTGCATAAGCTATAATCATCTACTTGGTGAGTTTGGGGAGAATATTTAGCAAGAGTATCTAACTCAGGAGTCCCATCAAATGGTGTATGGACATATGAAGAAATTGCCAGCTCCTTGGTTGTTTCTCCAAGTTATCTGCAAGATATCCTTGTGTTTAGCTGTAACTTTCTTTTTTTTTTGTTCCATATGTAGCTAGAATGTGAACATTGGTTCAAATGACACCACTGTCTTCAAGAGTCTGTTTGCAAACTTGCCTTCTAGTCTAATGATCTGCCTTATTTTTCAGTACAAAGTGCAAAGCTTCCATCTCTGCTTCTCATTAGCCTTTCTCTCCGTACTATTACCTCCTAGTTACTGGCTTCAATTCTTTACAAATACAAATTATACTTCTTTCAAAGCTCAGCTGAAGCACTATAGTTTATTTATGTTTATTTATTAACATTCACTTTCTGATTTTGAGTTCCAAATTCCCTTCCTCCCTCTAGCCTTTCCCCCCAAACTATTGAGAAAGTAAACAATATGATACCCACTCATAGTCTGTTGCTGTTCAGTCATATGTGACTCTTCATGTTCCCATGGACCATAGCTGTTCATGGAGTTTTATTGGCAAGAATACTGGAGCAGATTTGTCATTTCTTTATCCAGTGGATCCAATAGATCTTTTTGGATCCTCATAGTCTTCATCAGCCTTTCCTAATCTTTCCGGCTTTTGGTGCCCTTCTCTCAAAATGACCTTTTATTTTCTACATTGTGTATTTTGTAGAGTTTAGTACCTTTTTTTCTCCCCCTGATAGAACACAAATTTGAAGGTAGGGGTTGATTTCAATTTTATTTTTTATATTCCCATCCTTAATATCTAGCACAGTGCTCGACACATAGTAGTACAATTAATTGCTGGTGGATTTATAGACATCTTTGAAGGGTTTCATTTGCCCACTTTTGCGAAAAATTTCCCCTTCCTTCTTGGCCCAGCGATTGCTCTAACATTCTCCTGGTGTGCATCCCCAGCATATGACAAGCTCAGCCCATTTTAGGCGGTTTTATTTTTTTAATCTGGCTTCAGTACTCAGAGCCTGGCTTCACTCCAGATCCCTGTTACCAGAGATTTTTGCCTCCTCACTTGTGGTTTGTTATGGCCTGAAGTTACAGCAGATTCTCTCAAATGAGAATTAATAGCATTTCAACTAAGATGCCAAGCCTTTTGTTCCCAGCCAAGCCTTCAGCCTAGCAACAAGGATATGACATTCCTAGAAACTTAAAGTCACGCTTATTTCTCATTTTTCCCCATTTGAATTTGTTTAGTCAGTAAAGCTCCCAGAACTTGATCTTCCTTTTAAATTATTTCTTTAACAAAAGTATCTGAATAGTAATGGTGAAAAGTTCTTAAAAAAGGATGATGGACAGCTATGTAGAATGGCTCATTGTAAACACATATAGTCATAAGAAATCCAACAAAGGGACAATTAGGTGACTCAATGGATAGAGAGCCAGACCTGGAGATGGAAGGTCCTGGGTTCAATTCTGACCTCAGACACTTCCTAGCTATGTGATCCTGGACATGTTACTTAACCCCCATTGCCTAGCCCTTACTACTTTTCTGCCTTGGAACTAATACTTATCAATAGTATTGATTCTAAGATAGAAGATAAGGGTTAAAAAAAATCCATCACCTTCATTCATATATGGTGGAAGTAGATAATGGGTTGGTTGAACTGCATGGACCTGTGCTCATCTGTAAAATGAGTAAGTTCAACTAGATGGCCTCTGAGGTCCCTTCCCTTGATCTGTGATCCTATAATCATTTCAATTGATTAGAGATTAGTGTTAAAATAGACAGGATTATAGGTATAACTTCCATCTAAGCCCCTTAGAAGCCAATTATGCCTCCCCAAAGAAAAAATGTGTTTCTAGCCAGAAAATATACATTCCTCATTCTATTCATTCTCTGTGTTACCATCAAATATATGTTCTAATGCTTAGTTTGGCAGCGCATGTACTAAAATATATAAATGTTTTATATAAAATTTTTATATAAAAATATATGAATATATAAATAAAAATAAAATATATAAAAATAAAATATATGTTCCACTTGTTGTCTCTCTTCACTAGATCTTATAGAAATTTAAGGTGATGGAGTAATAGGGATTAAACCCTTCAGAGAAGACCCAAAGAGTTTTATTGACCCAGATGACTCATTCCAAGCATAGAAACAAGGACAAGTACACATTCACCAACCAAGTCTTCTCTCCAGGGATTACATGAAATCTCTTACATCACATTTTCCTTTGTAGTACATAGTTATCAGACCATCTAGCCCCAAATTACTGTACATCTAAAAATGCTTCCATACTGGGTATTCCCAATCCTTTCATCATAAGTAAGATTTGTTTGTTTGTTTTTTTTGTTTTTTCACTTATGTCCTCTTTCCATGGTCACCTCTAGTCTTCTCCTTTCAATCGGCCTGTGTCTGCCTCCTTTCTCTACCCCATCCCGCCATGGTCTGAGAACCAGTTACCCATTAATCATTAGGATATTGCCAAAACTCCTACCAAGCGAGGAGAAGTCGGAAGGGAATGAAAGAACCATTCTTGGTTCTTAAGCTACCAAGTTGTTGTATCCTTAGGCCTGAGCCAATTTCTATCTCAGTTTTAGGCAGTTTAACTCCTTATCTTCATTCATTCAATAATTACAGAGTGAATACTACATGGAAAGCACTCCATCTTTTTCTTCCTTCTTTTTTCATCCTTCCCAAGATGGGAGTACAAAGTCGCTCATGGGTCCATTCTCACTACTGATTGTAACAAGAGCTTTGGCCTGTATCATTTCTGACTCTAGCAGGTTCACTCTTTCTTAGGCAACCTAAAAGCCCCCAGGGACCCTGGAGCATATTTTTATTGACTCATTTCAGTCTTGTCTGACTCTTTCTGACCCCATTTGGATTTTTCTTGGCAAGGATACTGGAGTGGTTTGCCATTTCCTTCTCCAGCTCATTTAATAGGTGAAGAAACTAAGGCAAATAGGGTTAGGTGACTTGTCCAGGATGACATAGCTAGTAAGTATCTGAAGCCAGATTTGAACTCAGGAAGATGAGTCTTCCTAACTCCAGCACTATAGCTCTATCTACTCTGCCACCTAACTGCCATCCCCAGAGCTTAATGAATGCCAAATAGAGTGCACAGAAGAATCTGCATAATTCACTGCAGCCCAGAACTCCTGGGCTTGAGATCCACCAGCCTCAGCCTCATTGGTGTCTAGGATCACAAGCACTGGGCACTCTCTGAGTCAACTAATTGTCTTAGGGATATCTGTTCTTGACCTAAATTTATGGTTGAGTACTAGAAAGGCAAAAGTGCAGGTTTTATTAGTGAATAGTCAATGATATCATCCTCATGTCTGATGGCTTTAGCAATTAAACAAGAATCTATTAAGTGGCTGCTGTGTTCAAGGTATCATGCTAGGTGTTAAAAACACAAATATCTCAACCACAGTCATTGCTTCCAAAGAACTTAGAGACCATGCTTCTATCATGAAAATAATCTTGATTATCAGATATGTATAAATAGGAATCATATTTCTCAGTTTTATTTTTGTACTGCTCTGGGTGGTTTTATATTCAACATCTATCATCAACTTTACCTTTAAAAGCCTCTTCATACATTATAAATATAATTATTTTCTGATAATAAAATATAAGCCTGAGCTTTTAAGTCACTTCTGCCAAATTACTTCATTTTAGAAATGGAACTAGTAGCTACTAAATCTCAGCCTCTCTGGTCCCCAAAGATCTGCCGTATTATCTGCTCTTTTTTACATAAAAGATTGCTTTTATCATTGGACTGGTTCAGCAATGTAGAAGGGTGTTTCATGGTCAATAGACAGACATACTCTTGTGGTTCAACTGTTTTCAGTCATGACCAACTCTTTGTGACCCCATTTGGGGTTTTCTTGGCAAAGATACAAGAATAATTTGCCATTTCCTTCTCCAGATCAATTTAGAGATGAAGAAACCAAGGTCAACAAAGTCAAGTGATTTGTCCAGGGTCAAACATCTAGCAAGTGTCTGAAGCCAGATTTGAACTGAGAAAAATGAGTCCTGACTCCAGGCCCAGCACCATAAGCATTGTGTCACCTAATTGCCCAGATAGAGAAATATATAAATATAAATGCAAATATAGTTCACAACCAAGAAATTTATTATGAAGCTACATTCCCCCCTTAAATAATTAACCTACTTTTAACTCATAGTTTAAAAGTTCATAGGCTTTTGAATTCAGTTAGAAGAAAGCTAAGAGGTCATTTGATCCAATTCTTACATTTTATGAAAAAGAAAATTGAGATCCCAAAAAGAGAAATGACTTGCCTAAGGTCACAATCCTAGCAGGTAAAGGAACAAAGATGTGAACCAAGAACTCTAAATCTAGTGATCTTTTCACAATATCACACAGGAATGCTCCTATTGCCACAATACTGGGTAGGATACAAGCACAAATAGTAGTCACTTCGGGGAAAAGCCAAAGAAGATAGAATCTGCTTCATGCAAGGCTACTTGCCAGCAAATTTAATATTCCATTAAGGAAACAACACCTGTAGTGGTAAGCATATCTTTTATTTACAGTCAATTTTGTTTGCTTATCCATAATCCAGACAATTTTAAAGTTTGGCATGCTTTAGTAGAAAGAGAAGTCAGCTAAAAATGGGAAGCTCTTGCTCAGTGTTCCCATTGCTACTTATGGCTACTTATGGTAAGGCATATCTCTTAAGTTTTACTCTCCTCAATTATAAAATAAGGACTTTAGACAAGGTGATCTCTAAACCACCTCCTAGCTTGAACATGCTGCGGTTCATTCAACTGGATTTTATTTTCTCCATTCTAATAAAATTAAATAAATTAAAATAAATTCTAATAAAATTAAAATCAAATTAAATTAAAATTAAAGCACAGAATCCTAGCTTTGGGATCAAAGGACATGCATTGAAGCCCCTTCTCTGGCACTTGTTATACCCGTGTCACCATGGGCAAAAACTTCATTTCCTCTACCCTCATCTATAAAATGAGAGAGTTGGACTCTATGGTTTCTGCTGTCCCTTCCAATTTTGCATGTACTATAAGACAACAAAGTGATGATATAAACATTTTGGACCCAAACAACCTCTAAGCTATGCAATGGAGTCAGCAAAAATTCACCCTACTCCCCCTGCTTCAACATCTACAGTTAATTATAAAGAAAACTAACATTTTAATGGAACACTGATGTGGTGCAGTAGATAAAGTGTCAGGCCTAGAGTCAGGAAGGCCTGAGTTCGAATCTTATCTCAGACACTTACTAGAGAATCACTTAACCCTGTTTGCCTCAATTTGCTCATCTATAAAATGCACTGGAGAAAGAAACGGAAAACTAGCTCAGTATCCTTGCAAGAAAACCCTAAATGGGGTCATAAAGAGTTGAACATGACTAGAAATGACTCAACAACAATATTTATAAAATGCTTACTATGTGCCAGGAATTGTTTTAGGAAGATTCAGAGGCTCTTTTGGAGAGATAAGATACTGAACCCTGAGATCCTTTCTTGAACTGAACTACTAGATAGACAGACTCTACTGCAGAGAGCACAACTCCAATGTTGTTGTTTTGCCTCAAATTTTGCCTCAAATATTATTTTACAGAGATCTTGCACAAGGAAAGCACTCACTTGGAGGTCACAAGAAGGGATTCAAGGAGACTCTAAAAGTCTCTTTGAAGAACTTTGATATCTGTTGTGAGACACGGGAGACACACTGGGCCAGAATCAAAGAACTCACCTTAGAAGCTCTGGGAGCAAAAGCAGAATTGTAGGAGCTCAAAAGAAACATGTGAGTCACAAATTTAGAGTCATCTCTATTCCAAAAATTCATATGGATTATTCATGCCTGACCTGTGGTAGAGCCTTCTGGTCTTGAACCGGTCTGATTGCTCATAGCTGGACACGTTGTACATTCACCCCCAATACAGTGATATCATTTTAGTTTTCTTCCAGTATGAACAACAACCAACTCATGTGACTGTGCTAAGGTAAAAACTTCTATAATTTTTTTCTCATTTGATCCTCACAATCACCTCAGGAGGTACGTGCCATTAAGATCCCTATTTTTTAGAGAAGAAAATTGAGACAAACCTAGGGTTATCTAGCTAGTAAGTATCTGAGATTAAATTTCAACTCAGAAATTCCTGATTCAAGACCCGCCTTTCTATCCCCTGAGCCACCTAGCTGGCCAAACCTGTGGTCAGATTTAGTAAATTAATCTTTCTAACTGTTCTCTTGATCACATTTCCTCTAATATCCTTTGGGACTCATTCTACATTTGAATCTTCTATTTTTCCTTTTCCACTGGTTCCTTCTCCTCTATCTTCTGACATTCAGGTTTCCTCTATTTCCTAATCTTCCCTTAACTTTATAACCTCTATATGCAACTGTTTCATGTTGCTTTTCCTTTTTCCTGCCAAATTTCTTAAAAGCTTAATTTGTATCCTCTCACTGAAACTGTTCTCTCCCTAGATATGATTGAAATGACTAAACAGCAAGGGCTTAGATTTGGGGAGACAAGTCAAAATACAACCTCATTTACTGTGTGAACTTGAATATATCCTTCGAACTCCACCTCAGTTTCCTCTTCTGTAAAACAGGGATGATAATAACACCTACAGCTCAAGCTTGTTGTGAGTATCAAATAAGATATTTGTAATGTGCTTTATAAATCTTAAGGCATTATATAAAATAATTATTATTCACATTGTTATTATTATTTTTCCTCATCACTTCAACTCTTTGGAGTAGCACAGCCAGGATATGTCAGGTGTTCCTGGATCAGTCTAGTTCTCTATCCATTATAACATGCTATCTCTAAAAATACCAGATATAGGCAGGGACCATATCATTTCTCTGGTGCCTTGCACATAGTGAGAGATTAGTAAATTTTTGTTGGCTGTAGACAAATCACTTAACCTCCAGTGCTCTGGGCAACTCTCAAGGATTAGAGGTTGCAAAATAGATGCCAATGTGCATTGGCTGAAGAAGTTTCCCCAGGAGATGTTTTTTTCTTTGTTTGTTGATTATATTAAAATTCTCAGGAATCTCCTTCCCTTCCCTCTCCACACTCAAGAAGACAGATTGACATGCATATCTATGTATGGTTTTATAAAAGTAGGTCTTGAATGTTTCTTTTTATCAGTTCTTTCTCTGGAGGTGTACACAAGTTATTCTTCAAATATTATTTCTGTCACTACATAGAATGGTTCTTTTGGTTCTATTCCTTTCACTTTCCATAATTTCATATAGGTCTGTCCATGTTTAACTGCATAAAAGCAGTTAGATGGCTCGGTGGATTGAGAGGCAGGCTATACACAGGAAGTCCTGGGTTCAAATCTGATCTCAGATACTTCCTAGCTTTGTGACCCTGGGCAAGTAACTTAACATTGCCTATTTCTTACTACTCTTCCGCCTTGGAACCAATATACACAATATTGATTCCAAAAAGTTTTTAAAAAATTAACCTGCTCATAGTTTCTAATGATGTAAAAATATTCCATCTAGGTGTTCTTTATGCCAATGAAACCCCCAGTCTGATCTGAGAGTGATGGAGACCAGATCTGTGATTTTATTGGTAAAGGAAACCTTGGGTCAAGAACTACTTTATCAATGCAAAATGCCAGGTTTTTGTCATTAATGGTCTAAGAGAGTTACCTGGAATGACAAATTGTCTTTTTATATTTTTACATGCATAACCACATGCATAATGGCGTGTATACATGCTTTGAACTTTGCAGAGTACTTTACATGCACTGAATGTCTACACACATCTATACATGTGTAACACTGTATGCGTGCAACACACATACAAAGAGGGGACTTGAGATTCAGAAAGATTAAGCAGTTGTGAAGCCATGCAATATCAGAAACCAACTTTGAAGTCAGATCTTCTTGACTCAAGGGCTGCCTCTGATACGTACTGGCTGTTTGGGCCTGAGCAAATCAACTTTGAGACTATAAGCTTCAGATGAAGTGCTGAGTTATATCAGTTAAAGGAGTTTCCCCACCTAGAGTTCCCTACTCTAATGAAATCATAGGAATGGTCTAAAATGTATTTAAAATATAAATATATAAATATACAACTTATATAAATTTATACACGAATATACACAAAAATAACTTTATAGACAAATGCACATAAAATTATAAATATACAACTTATGTAAATTTATAATTAAAATATTAAAAGTATATATTAATTATAGGTGCATATAGAAATGTACACACAGAGACATATTGATAGATATATACATATATTCATATAGATCAGTGGTTCCCAAACTTTTTTGGCCTACCACCCCCTTTCCAGAAAAAATATTACTTAGTCTCCTGGAAATTATTTTTTTTTATTTTAATAGCAATTAATAGGAAAGATAATGCACCTGTGGCCATCACCGCTCTCCTTGATTGCTGCAGCACCCACCAGGGGGCGGTGGCACCCACTTTGGGAATCACTGATATAGATGAATTACATGTATATGTAATTCATAGATCTATATGAATTTTGAGTCCAAGTCATATACATACATATATATAGATGCATACATATGTATGTATATATGTGTGAACATATGTGTGTGTATGGATCTCTGGTTTCATCAGCATAGGGAACTCCTAGGATGGAAACCATTTCTATTGATACAACTGGATTAATAATAAAATACTTAATAATGGCCAGCATTTATAAACTTTAAAGTTTGCAAAGTCTTTTACAAATATTTTTTCTTTGCAACAACCCTACAAGGTAGATATTATTATCCTTATTTTATAGATGAGGAATAAAGGAAAACAGAGATTGACTTGTTCAGAATCACATTACTTGTAAGTGTCTAAGACTAGCTTTGAATTCTGGTCTTGACTTCAGGTGGAACACTCTATCCACTGAGCTGCCTAGCTCCTTACAAATTCACTCTGATAATATTTCCTTTCTTATCTGGATGAACTAATTCTCCAAAAGTAGAGAACATGAGGAAAAGAGATCAGTATCAGCTCCTTTTTTTTTTAACCCCCACCTTCCATCTTGTAATCAATAATTTTGGTTCTAAAAGCACAAGAATGGGGAGGCTAGGTAATGGGGATTAGGTGACTTTCTCAGAAATAATGAAGAATCCAGCTAGAAAGTGTCTGAGGCCATGTTTGAACCCAGGACTCCCCATCTCTAGAATTGGTTTTCAATTTACAGTGCTACCTGGCTGCCCTCCATGTACATTACTTCTTAATGTATATATCAGAAGATGTGGTAGGGGAAAAAATGCTGAATTTGAAGTTAGAAAGTCTACATTCAAATCCTGGTTCTGCCACTTACTCACTGAAGGATCCCAAGGGCAAGTTACTACCCATTGTGGATCCCAGTTTTCTCATTCATAAAGTGGGATTAGATTAGAATTGGGAAATTGGGGATCAGAAGCCAGATTCAGGACGGTTTATTGGAGAGGCTCATCCATGTCCAGCTACCCAGGTTTGCCTCTGCTCTCTTGACTTCCTCTTTTTAATTCTCTCTTTTCATACTTATAAAGAGTTACTAACAATGATATAATCAGTATCTTTATTCTCTAACCTCACCAAAAGTTTTTTTGACCTCTGGGCTCTACACTTAGAAATCCCAGAATAGCAGAACAATTTAACATTCGCGCCATTCATTCATTCATTTCACTCATTCATTTGACAAATTTAATAAACATTTTTAAGTATCTAGTACATATAAGGCATTGAGGTAGACACTAGGGGAACAGAAAATGATAAATAAGATGCTGTCTCTGCCTACTGTGAGAGACTGGGGACTGAAGGGTCAACTGGGCAGGGGCTAACTTACCTGTACAGGTGCCTCTTTTCAGGGAGCAGTCAAAGGGAACTTTGCTTCCGACATAACTCTTGCTCAGTCACGGCTTATACTTTTCTAGGAGGAGAATAAAAAAATAATAATAAAGAGCTGAACTATGCAACTATTTGGCATGCATACTCCTTGCTCAGTTATCTGAACCTCCTGATATGTTATTCTGAAGGTTCTGGCAGACAGGACTAGGACACACCCCTTTGAGAAGGAAGAGAAAAAGAATTCTCTGCAAGCCTTTTCCCTCCCCTTAGGATCAATATCATTTTTGAGAAGAGGAAGAAGTTCAGAGGTAGAGCAGGTTTCTGGACTTGGGAAAGGGAAATGAACAGAGTGGGGAAACCTGAACTACTTTGGGGAAATTAGGAACACCTCTGCTCCAGGCAAGTATTCTCCCTTCCCTTATTGGACAAATAACCTTCTTCCTCAGATCTCACCTCCCACTTTATTTTGTACTTCTGTGATGCACCTCTGATTGATAGGGCTGGTTGAGAGGGAACCTGACAAAAGGGGGAAAAATTCTGAACCTGGCAAAGACAAATATGTTTAGGCATATTCTTTGTTTCTATAGAACTTGGGGCCAAACCTGCTTAACTTCTTTAATAAAAGACTCTTCCTCTTTCTGTATTCCTCTGTTTGAAATAATGAAGAATCCAATTTTACAAAGGACAGTACTTCTCAAGCTTTTAGTAAGGAATTTTTGTTGTTGTTCAGTCATTTCAGACACTTAGTGACTCCACTGGGGTTTTTCTTGGCAAAGATTTTAAAACAGTTTGCCATTTTCTTCTTTAGCTCACTTTACAGATGAGAAAACTGAGGCAAACACAGTTAATCAACTTGCTCAGGGTCACACAGTTAGCCAGTGTTTGAGGGCTGTATTTGAACTCAGGGATTTGAACTTCTTGATTCTAGACCTGGTACTCTATCCACTACACCACCTAGGTGCCCCTTTACTAAAATGAATTACCTGTGCCCCAAAGACCCTATAGCTGTCTACAGTCTTAAATCTAAAATATAGAATCAAGGAAGGGCTTACTCTGTCTTAAATGGCTTGTCTCTAAGTCCATTCTCACTAACTCCTTAACAGTGCTGCTGACTTGGCTTTAAAGAGAGTAGAATCGTTTTGTTCCTCTACTCCTTCAGCACCCATGACTTTATTAAAAAATTTGGCTCTCACAATCCCATTAAGTATCTCAGTAGATATGTAACTAATATAAGACAGTAACTAAGAGCCTTATGAACAGTGTGAACAAAGGTCTGTAGAAGTTTAGAGGAGAAAGAGATCATTTCTGGGTAGAATAATCATAGGAGGAGAAAAGGTAACCTGTGTGCTGGGTCATGGAGGTTAGATAGGATTTTTATATACAGAACTGAGAGAGGAGAAGGTATTCTAAAGAGAAGGAAGGGACCAGAGATAACCAGGCACAATGTTAAGGGAATGGTGGTAATATAGTCTGATTGGAGGCTGGAGTTCATAAAGTCTTGAAATGTAAATTGAGGCCAACTCATGAAAGATCTTGAATGCCAGTTAAGAAGTCCCAACTTTGATAGGAAGATTAACAATTTTTAAACAATTTCAGCTCAGGAGGGTCAAGGGAGAAAAGGACCAAAATAATGGATGTCTAGTAGTTTTTAATTCATTTTTTTCTTTAATGTTTGTTTGGGGAGAAGGCTCAGACTTCACTGGTTTCTTTAACCCTTTTAAAATTTAATTCCTATTTTGAATATCCATGACCCCATAGTTTTTTATGAATATTTGGGTGGAGGGGGTGGAATAGGACAGGGGTAAACCATGACTGATGCATATTTAGAAAGACAGCCTGATGTTGGGAATGGAGCCTGCAGTCAAGAGGACTGGCATATCTCTGATATTTACTAGCTGTGAAATATTGGGCAAATTTCTTCAACTGTGAGTCTCAGATACTTCACCTATAAAATGACAATAAAAATAACTATAATAAGTGAGTCTTTTGGGATTGTAATGAGATTCAAAGGAAATAATGTATATAAAACATTTTGCAAACTTTGATGTACTAAATAAATTAAAATATTATCTGCATACCTGTTATGTTACCTCAAGAATACAAGTTCCTTGACAATAAGTATTATTTCATTTCTTCCTTTTGTATCAGTAGTAACTTGCACTGTATTACTGTTCAGTTGTTTCAGTCACATCTGAATCTTCATGACCCCATTTGGAATTTTCTTGGCAAAGATATTGAAGTGATTTACCATTCCCTTCTCCAGCTCATTTTAGATATGAAAAAACTGAGGCCAACAGCATTAAGTGACTTGCCCAGGGTCACATAGCTAATAAGTGTCTGAGGCTGGATTTGAACTCAGGTCTTTCTATCTCTCGGCCCCCTTCTTGCATGTAGTAGACATTTAATAAATTCATTGAGTTTTAGTGTGAAATATACAGGGTTGAAAAATAATCATCTGAATCCAAGTGAACAAAAGCACTCTTTTAAAAATGATTTTAATGTCTCATTTAAGAAAAAAAAGTCTGTAATTAATTCTCTCCATAGACATAGACTGTTCCATGCATAGGGTGGACTGCCAGATCACAGATGACTCATCAATAAGCCATTCAAGAACCCTTACTGGTTTTCTCCTAAAAAAAAATCTGTTTACACCTTCTATGTTGAATTCCTCGATGCTTCCTGATGAGGAAACAGGGCTACTACCCTCCCCACCTCACTCACACACACACCCAAAGGAGAGGGAGCATGAAAATATGGTAAACAACTTGGCTTTTGAATGCATAATATTTATATTGCGTTGATCTACTGGCCTTGGATAGGACAGGGCAGACCTTAAGGGAATGGGTTGGATGAGTAGACAACCACCTCGAGGATGTTATTGGGAGTGGGAGAGGGTGGTTAGAAAGGCTCTCTTGTTCCAAGCATCTCCTCTACTGGCCTATATACCCCATGAACAGGGAACCAACTAACCGATCAATCAACCAACAAGCATTTATTAATCACTTACTATGGAGAATATGTGTCATATTTCAGTAAGGGTTGGATTGTTTCCATATGCTTCCATGGGCACCCTCATTGTAGAACTTGGCTACTCCATTAGCTGGAATGCTTCTATTAGCTCTCAGTCCTGAGTCCTGCATAAATTCTGACTAAATAAGAAAAAGCCACTCATTAAGCCTTCTAACATCTTGGGTTTATTTGTATTGGCTTTGTGTCTGCAGGCTAACCGCTGTGGTTCCCAGCTAAAGGGCAGGGACACAGGAATAAACAACAACAAAATCAATCCTGAGAGATAGAAAACAATATATAAGAAGTAGAACTTGCTATCTAAAATAAAATAAAAATAAATTTCAAAAAAATATTTACTGAGCACCCACTATGTGCAAGACACTTTCTAAATCAGACAAGAGAGGCAGGCAAGTGGTCAGGAGGCCAGCCCTGAGAAAATGAAAATACTCAGGGAATGAGAAATGGCAACAATGGAGTGTCTCAGAACCCTGAGAACATGAAGGTTACCATCTTGGAATTGTAGTGCTTTATTTTCCACATGGCGTGCCTCTGTTTATCTGGTGATATCCCTGGGATATCTTGACTTTGCTCACCCTCCCATTTAACAGGTGTAGAGGGAAGAATCAGAGGTATAACTAGAGAGGGGTGATCAGAGCTGTGGCCCATGATGCTAAATTTGGAAGGATCTAACAGCATTTGCATACCTTCAGCAGCACACAACTTAAGCACCTGATGGTTAAGGATAATTAGCTAAAAAATAATAAGCTACCCAATGTGGGATGACATCTCAATTGCACAAGTATCCTGCAGATTCTTACTCTTCATCACGGGGCAGAATCTTTCTACTCAGCTGAGGGCAAATATGGTGCTTCCCATGCCCATGGTGCAAAAATTTCCAGTTACAGTTCTGGAGGAATAGCTAGGAGTTCTTTACCTGGAAATTCATGAACTTAAAAAAAAATTTTTGATAACTATTTTCTTTCATAATCCCATGTATTTTATTTTATGCATTTAAAGGCATTATTTTAAGAAGGGATCCAGAAGCTTTACCCTACTGCCAAAGGGATCCATGGCAAAAAAAAAAAATTAAGAACCTTTAAACTGGAGTGTGTGTATATGTACATAGAACATAAATGAAAAGATAGCTTAACAGGAAATATCTTCCTCCTCCCACTATCCTGCTGGGTTTGTCATTCACTCAAAAAGCATGGGAAACACTGTGTTACAGAGGTTTAGAAAAGATTTCCCAGGGTTGGCCCATCAACGACTCATTTCCTAGAGGGAGACACAAGTAGATTTGGACAAGATCTCGATTTTCCCCCAAGAAGATAATAAATAGCTATCATGACTGAAGAATTGGCAATAGCTGCTTAAAACATTTAGAGCAAGCATTGCCAGCTGGCTTTCCCATCATTGATGCCATCTTTTTCTCATTTATTTTTAATAGTTACTTCCTTAAGAAGGAAGCAAACTCAAAACTATCAAATGTAAAAAATAAATAGCAACCATCACCCTTGGGTGCTTCAGTCCTGAGCTAAAGTGATCTTCCTCCAAAATTATTTAACTGTTGCTCCCCTGTGCTATCCATTTTAGACCCTCTTTGATTCCAACACTACAATACTTTTTCACCATCATTATAACCATTTCTATTGAACAGAGAGAAGTTTGGCTTCCTACTCTGCAGGAGACACAAGAACAAATACGTGTGGCCAAAAATCCAATACATATGCTATCAGCTAAAGCCCCTTGATTGGCAAATCAGCAAATGGCACCACTGTTGCCGCCCCATGTCCAAGTTAATGATTCATTTGCTTAATTGATTGCTCAGTCCTTTATTAGTGGTATAGCAGCTCATAAAAATGACATCTAGCATTAGAAACCAAAGGGTGCAAATTTATCACTTCAGATGCAGGAAACCCTATTTTAATGTGCTAACATACCCCCCAGAAAGACAGAGATAAGTCAGTTAATTAAACATGCCAGTAATTAGAAATGGAAAGGTCAAATTAGGCACAACCAACTAGTATGCAAATTACCCTGAGACTATTAGCTGACAGCTAATGTGTAGCTTCCCATGTACGGTCATACTTTTTTTAAGCTAAATAATTTTCATAAAGTAAAGTATTCATTTGGGAAATATTCAGTTTAATTAAAGGATAATTATGAAGGTATGGATAATACCAGGAGATATTTCAGCATATAGACAGAAAAGATGCATGTTAGCTATTCCTTAAGAAACTAATATTCAGCATCTGAAGTGCAGTACACTATTTCAGGCACAAAGAACAAAGTGAGCTAAGACTTGGGGTTTTATATATATATATATATATATATATATATATATATATATATATATATACATATATATACATATATATATGTATATATATATA
>NC_058133.1:281473213-281535713 GCF_016433145.1 Gracilinanus agilis
TAATATTTATTTTATATATATATATATATATTTATCACATATATATGTGATAAATGACAAGGAGGAACTTTGCTGGCTGGATGAAAAGTAGGCAAAAGGTAAACCTTGATAAGGACAGATAAATTTATCGAAGGTCTAGAAGTCAACTGATAAGACTGGAATTTGACATTTGAGAAAAGAAGTAGAGAGTCTGCGGAGGATTTTAGGAAATGCTTCAATTCAATAGTTCAACAAATATCTAAATACCTGTGCTATGTTCTAGATGTTATGCTAGGTTCTTGGTAGTGTGAAGATAAAAATGAAAATTCTTATTATAGAAGCAGCAGCATGGGGTAGTGGATAGAACACTGGTCCTAGCATCAGGAAGACCTGAGTTTAAGTCCCTCTTTGGACCCACTAGTTAGGTGGCCCTGGGCAAATAGTCACTTGACTTAGGCTTGCCTCAGTTTTCTCATCTGTAAAATGGGGGGGGGGGGCATAAAAGAAGATTGTTGTCAGAATAAAATGAGACACTTATAAAGTATTTGTAGCTCCTAAAGCACTATATAAATGCTGGTTATTATTACTGGTGGTGTTGCTACTAAACCTCTCTTGACTTCGGTTTTTTTGTCTATAAAAGGAGAAATTTATAGTCAATTGTCTCTAAGCCTCTTTCTGGTTCTAAATCTATGATTCTGTGGTAACAATATTCCTCCTAAGGAGACATACCATGTACCCTGCTAAGTAAATACAAAGTCACTTTAAGAGGGAGGAAGCTGTTAAACATTGAAGAGATCAGGAAAGGCCTTGTTTATCTGGGACACCTGAGGTGTGTCTTGAAGGGCCGCTAGGAATTCAACAAGGCAGAGGAGATGAGGGAGATGTATTCCAGACATGGGAGGATCATTTGTACAAAAGGGAAGAGGTAGGAAATGGAATTTTATATATTGCCAGGAATAGAAAATATTCTCTAGGTAGGTTTGATTGGAATAAAGTGTGTCTAGTTGAAATAATTTATAGAGAAATTAATGTTTATTTACACTCAGAAAGAGTCTATTCTCTCCACACTTAGCATTAATTAGCACTGAGACAGAACTTTTAAAAAGCATTCAATATTGTTTATCACTTTCAGTTGGGTCTGACTTGTGACTTCTTTTGGGGTTTTCTTGGCAAAGATTACTAGACTTGTTTGCCATTCCTTCTCTAGCTCATTTTGCAGATGAGGAAACTGAGGCAAACAGGATTAAATGACTTGCCCAGGGTCACCAAGCTAGTAAGTCTGAAGTTAGATTGGAACTCAGGTCCTTACACCACCTAGCTGCCCTCAGCATTCAAGAAACTGAGAATGTAGTTAAACCTGAGTTAAATATTTTTTAAAGTTAATGGCCAGAATGATAAGGTCATCTCCAGGCACGGTGACTGGGCCAATGCCAACAGGTTAAAATAAGGAGAAACACAGGAGCAGCCAGGGCCGGCATTAAGAGAACCTGGGTTCAAATCTGGACTCAAACACTTCCTTGTTAGGTGACCCTGGTCAAGTCATTCAACCCCAATTGCTTAGCCCTTGCCACTTCTCTGTCTTAGAATTGATATTTAGATCAAAGAGTTCAAAGATTTAAGAAAAAGAAGATACATGCAGGTATGGGCATTTTCTCTTAGCAGTTGATCAAAGAGGTAAACACAGGTGTCCAACACTTGCTAAATGATGGAAGAGGCAACAAACACAAATATAGATGGCCGGGACATGTATGTATCTGTGATCCCATCAGAAGCAGCCATTTTAGTAACTATGCAAACATAGCCTTTGGGATCAAAGCTTTTTGATCAAAGCTCATTGCATATATATATATGTATATATATATATATATATACATATATATAGCATATATGTGCAGAAATACATGATATTTATGTGCAATTATATATGCTATACATATTATATATATCCAGAAAGAAGCAATGGAGGTAGGACACAAACAAGTTGCCTTGCTTATTTTTTGGCTGGCTAAATAATGGTAGCCTCATTTACTCTATGAGATTTATTTACCAGTCCTTAAAAGGGGAATAATCATGGTGGCGAGGGCTAGAGATTAATCATATATTCATTTTAAAAAATCAAACATTTGATCTCATTGATATTGGGAATTCAGAGTAAGGAAACTCCTACTGATGTCAACTGGCCCCCACTCTGAAAATTAAAATTTTAGAGAGCTGCTTGGGGGCATCAAAAATGGAAGTGACTTGTCCAAGATCATACAACCCATTTATATATCCCATTTATGGCTTGAACACAAGTCTTCCTGACTGTGAATACTATTCTCTCTCCACTGTCTGTGCTGCTTTTCAAAAATGTCTTACAAGTGTCCATTATTATTATTCAATAATGAGTAATCCTTCCTTGACAGAGGCTAAGGTTAGGTATAGTGGATAGAGTGTAGACTTGGAGTAAAGAAGACCTGAGTTACCCCAGTAGTCCAGTAGGATTCTTTACTTTAGGCACTTTCTAGTCAGAATACCCAAGCCTTCCATAGTCCAAGATCACCTGTCTAGTCACTCTGTCATACCAATTCTTAGAGTAATAGAATCATACATTCAGTTTCCTCATCTGTAAAATGAGCTGGAAAAGAAATGGCAGACCTCTCCAGTATCTTTGCCAAGAAAACCCCAAGAAGAGTCACAAAGGGCTTGACATGATTGAAATAATTGAATGATTCTGGTTCTAAATCATGCCCATGGACAAGCATGATATAAGGGCAAAAGAAAGATCTAGACAAAGTACTATAACAACAGTTAGGAAAACTGAGTGACCTTTCCAATGGTGAAAACGGAAATTTCATGGAAGAAATATGATTAAGCCTTGAAAGAAGTGGATTCCAACTGGCAGAAATGAGGAAGGAGTACATTCCAGGAATGTGTATGGCCTATCTACATATTCAGAAGTTGGAGAAGGCAGGATGCCACTGGGAAACAGCTGGTGAATCATTCTAGCTGGAACAAAGAGTATCTAAAAGAAACTAATGTATGATAAGGCTAGAGAAATAGACTGGAACTTGAGAGGATTCTAAGTGACAGGGTAAGAATGTTGTATCTTATCCTACAGCCTCTCTCAGAAAGGTAGTGTACCATGATGAATAAAGAGCTGACCTCTGAATTAAGAAGACCTGGGTTCAAATCTTGCCTTTTATATTTCAATAAGATTGGACAAATTATGCCACCTCTCGATAGGTAACCCCATAAGATATAAATTGTGGACAAATCGCCAATCTGCTTTGTTAGGGAGAATTCCTTGATTTGGGAGTCAAAAAAACCTGAATTCAAATATTACTTCAGGGACTTAGTAGTAGTAGCATGACCTTAGGAAAGTCAATTAATCTCTCTCCGCCTCAGTTTCCTCATCTATAAAATGGAGGTAATAATAGTACCAAACTCTGAAGACCATTCTGAGTCACAAATAGCATAGTGCTAAACTTAAAGTGCTATAAAAAGAGTTATTTTTATTATTATTCCTGACACAGATGAAATCACAGATCTAATTCCTCCCCTATCTTATCCTATTGGCAATATGAACCTATGAAATAAGTGATATTTTTTAAGAAATTCCATGGAATAAGCGGTATTTTTAAGAAATTCCTTTCACGATAAAGACCTGAGGACAAACCACACACAAATGAATGCAAACTTCTGTCATATCTGTAGTCTCTTTCCCTAAGGTCCTCCTGTGCTGCTCAAAGACCACAGACTAGCAACACATAAGTTCTAGAAAGCCATACCAAACAGGAAAAAGCAGGAAGCATGGAGCCAATGGACCCAACACCTAATCTAGCTAAATACCCAGAGGCTCATCCATAGATGGATGTCCATAGTGCTTGATGAAATCTGTCTAAGATTGGAGGGAACTGTGTGATCCCAACAGGGACATATGAACTTCCCACCAATAACATCATGGCTTTTTCCAAGCCTAAGTATTCAGAGGCACAGGAAGTTCAGAAAGATTAATCAAAGCATCTTTGAAGAAAAGGGACAACCCTGTAATATAACTTCCCAGCCTCCTGTCTTTTCTCTCCAGTTGGCCCTCGAGTCCTCAAATTCACCCTCAAGCTGCATTTCTGCACAAACCAGACGAAGGGAGAAACTTAATACAAACAGACCTTGGGAAGAACAATGCTGTGTCCATGAGATCAGTGAATAAAACCAAACACGATGTGCAGAATGCCAGACAGGCTCATTCCTGTTGATGAGAACCTCCCCCAGAACAAAAGAAATCTGATTCCAATCCTGAGTATTTTTGTTTTATTTAATTTAATTTTATTTTGCTTTCTTTGACATCCCGGTTGTGCTACACTTCCTCTTGAGGACAAACATCTGAGGAAGATGTGGCCAGAGATTAGGACATTCTTTGATAGTTGTTTTTTTTAGCCATCCCACATGTTGACCCTTGGTGCCTTGGAGTGTCCCCCAAGCAGAGGGAGACATCTAGTGGTCAGAATAGTCCGTCTGGACAAAACCACATGGTAAGACCAACAGACTAAATTGGGCAATAGAGGATTTCTCGGTCCACAGAAAGCCTGGACTTTGTACATTTCCACCCATACCAGAGTCCTGTGAAAGTTTGAGACTGATACTGAAGCACATGGTGTTCACAATCATTTCTCATTTATTGTCTATGGGGAGATGTGGTAAACCTGCGGTTAATTAACTTTTGAAAAAATGGAACTATATTAGAAGGAATGTGTGTGTTTTCTTGGAAGAAAATAACATGAAAATGTACATGATATTACTATTTTAATTTCCTATTTTTCTCAGTAGACCTCCTCTTTTCCATTCAGTGCAGACTATTCACTGTTCTGAAGCACACTAAGCATACTCCTTCCAAGATTTCCTTCATATTTTTCTTGTTTAAAATGATTTCTCCTTTCCCTGTGCCTCCTTAACTTTAAATATTCCATAAATTTCTCAAGTCTCTATGTTTTCCATGAAGCCTTCACATAGTATCTTTCTCCTCTGAACTCTTTTCAGTCTCTCCCATACAATTCAACATTTAACTAATAACACAGAACATTACATTTAACTATTATATCATATTTATCAGTTAAAGATACCAGAATATGAGAGCTGGAAAGGACCTCACAGACTATTTAGTCTAACTTGTACCTGAATAAGAAACCCTTCTAGAGCTTATCTGACAAGTGTCGATCTGACTTCTACTTGAAAATTTCCAGTGAGGGGGAATCTATCTCCCAATGTAGCCAGCTGCATATTTTGAACACTCTAATTATTTGAAAGTTTTCCCTAAAATTAGAACAAAATTTGCCTTGCCGTAACATCTACTCTTTGCTTCCTATTCCGCCTTCTGTTAAAAAAAAATTAAAGGAAAAAAAGCATTACAGTAAAACCATTACATAATATCAATCTTGTGTGAAAATATACCCATAGTAGTAGTTCTCTATCTCTGCAAAAAAAGGAAAAGAGGTATGTTTATTGTTTCTTTGGCCAAGTCTTGTTATTATAGTTATAAAGCCTTTATATACCTTTCCCCCCTCCATTTATATTGTTGTAGTAATTCTGTGTATTGCTTTTTAAATTTTGCTTACTTCATTCTGCAACCAATTCACATCAGTTATCACATATTTCTCTGTATTCTTTTCATATTCATTATTTCTTATGACAGAGTAATAGCCCATTACTTTCATGTTATCACAATTTTTTTAACCATTCCCTAATTGATTGTCATATATTTTGTTTCCAGTTCTTTTTTTTTTAAGAAAAAAGTATCTTTTTTAATATTTTGGTGTATTTATAATCCTTCTGATCTCCTTGGGCATCTATGCCTAACTTTAGGATATGGACATTTTATTAATTTTTATCATAATTTCAAATGCTTCTCAGAGTAACTGTCAACTCACAATTCTACCAATAATGTATTCATGTACCTGCCTTCTCCTAAGCCTTCCAGGATGGACTGTTTTCATCTTTTCTCACAAAACATGCAATGCTTTGGAATGTAAAATGAAACATCAGAATTGTTTTGATTTATATTTTTTCTAATTAGTAATTTGGAGATATTTTCCATGTGATTGATAATAATTTGAAATTCTTTCAAGAACTCCTAGTTTATATTCTTTGACTACTTATCCAGTGAAAAGCTACTTTTGGTCTCAGAAATTTGTGTTAATCTCTTATATATATCTTGGATATCAAACCTTTATCAAATATAATTGATCATGGAATTATCCCAATCAAAGTTTTTACTTTCTTATCCTAACTACAATGATTTATTTATGCAAAAGATTGTTTTATTTCAAATACATGAAAATATCTAATCTACTTTTTCTTATCATGTCTCCCTCTTGTTTGGTTAAAAAATTCTCTCTTGTTCTTATTCTTATATTCTTATACTTATACTTCAGTCATGTCTGACTCTTTCTGACCCAATCTGGGGTTTTCTTGGCAAAGATACTAGAATGCCTTTCTATTCTTCTCCAGTTCATTTTACACATGAGAAAACTGAAGCAAACAGGATTAAGTGACTTGAACAGGGCCACCTAGCAGGTAAGTATGTGAAACCAGATTAGAGCACAGGAAGATTAGTGTTCCTAACTCCAGATCTCCCATTCTATCCACTGTGCCACCTCCCTGCCCCAAAGATATCTCATTCTCTTCTAATTTTTTTAAATATGTGGATCTTTTATATTCGGGTCCCATATTCATTTCTTTAGACCATTGTTTTATCAACTACTTCCTAGCCTGCTACCAGATCTGAATTCTAATCTTTTATCTACCACTTACTATATTTGTGACTTTGAGCAAGTCCCTTAACCCTGTGGGTTATAGTTTCTTCATCTACAAAATGAGGAAATTGGATAAAATGACTTCCAAGAATTCTCCCATTGATGAATCTGTGGTTCTATGATTCTAGCTACATCTTCCCAACCTTGAATTTATGAACTTAATTTTTTTAGTCGAAGTGTAAGTTTTTTTTACCTTCATCCCTACTAAATTTCATTTTAGTGTATTTGCCTCAATGTTCTCCTTCATTTAGATTATAATGTCTTAGGTAGTAGGGACCATGTTTTATATTTCTATTTCTTTCATAGCCCCTAGTGAGGTATAAAATACATATTATGTTCTTATATTCTCTGATGGATTGTTTAATATAATGTTGTGGAAAGCTCACTGGCTTTGCAGTCAGCATACATAGGTCCAAGTCAGCTCTGCCACTTGTTGTCTGAATGATCTTTGGCAAATTCCTTTACCTCTTTGTACCTCATTTTCCTCATTTCTAAAGTGATAGAATTGGATTAAATGATGTATGAGGTTCCTTCCAAAAGTAACAGTCTCTGAGTTTCAGCTTAATTATCTAAAATATGAGGGATTTGTAGTAGGTTTTCTTAAAGGTCCTTTCCAGTTCGAAATAATTCTATTATCCTGGAAAACTACTCTTTGTCCAAAATCTGACCCCCACTATATGTTACGGTAACCTTTAGGTGGCAGTAAACCATGGACACATCATTTTATGGCAAGCCTTCAAGTGATTTTGATTTTGGCTGTATTACCAGCAAAGGCATCCAGGTTTGTTTTTTTAATTACTTTGCTTTGTTCAGTATTAATGACATAAAGGGCTCCACTGAATTCATAGATATGGGAGCAGAAAGAGACATCATCAAAGATCTGTGCTTTGGAAGAGGAAGCTAGAAAATAGGACAGTAGAATATCTCTCCCTCCATAGTTTCCCCTCTCATATCTGAACTCTACCAAAATTTCCATCCTATTTTTATACTTTAAAAAATATGAATGCTAACTGCTATTTAATATTTTGATTTTTTTAAATATTGATGAAGATGATCAAAGATGACTCAGCTATGTGGTGGTATTTTCACTGAAAACTCTATTAAATACTTGAGTCATAGATGACTTGTTTAATTAGTTCTCCCTATCTCCACTGAATACCTTAAGTTATTCATTTCGTGGGTACAGATGAAGTCTTCACTATTTAAAAATTGAAAGTGAAGTTTCCATAGGATACCCCTTTATACAGTGGAAAGAACAATAGATTTCTCAAGTCAGAAGTCAGGGCCTCAAGTGCCAGTTCTGCTACTGAACACAGACATAAACTCAAGTAAGTGACTTGTCCTGTGGACTTCTCTATCTTTCTCTGTAAAATGAGAACATTGGATCAGAAAATGTTTCTGCTCCCTTCCACTCTAATTTCAGTATTTTATAAAGTATCATTGGCCAAATAATCCAAGTAGAGAAGTCATATGCTTATAATATAGAAAGGATAATCAACTACCAGTTAACAGAATGGTCATCTAACCTTTATAAAATTATTTGATTAATGTAAGGCCATTTCCATTTTCCAGGACTCCTAAGGTCTCTTCCAATTATTAAAAGATATAGGAAGGGGCAGCTGGGTAGCTCAGTGGATTGAGAGCTAGGCCTAGAGACGGGAGGTCCTAGGTTCAAATCTGGCCTCAGACACTTCCCAGCTGTGTGACCCTGGGCAAGTCACTTGACCCCCATTGCCCACCCTTACCACTCTTCCACCTATAAGTCAATACACAGAAGTTAAGGGTTTAAAATAAAAATTAAAAAAAGATATAGGAAGAAGGAAATATAGAAAGATCCCTTTCTAAATATAACTCTACTTGAAAACATTCAGTGGATCCTCATTGTGTCTCAATGTAAGATATAATTTTTAATCAGATATCAAGCCATCTATCCTCAATGCCATTTAACACAGCTATCTATCTCTATTCTGTTCTGTTTATTCTTTCTAGCTTAGTGTAGTCTATTTTATTTAAATTTACATTATTTATATCTTTGTTTTTACATCACAGTTGTGTCTGAATATTTGTCTTATTTTATGCTATTCCCCTTCACATGCTTCATATTCCAACAAAGATATTTCATTACTGTACCCTGACATAAATACTTCTCGCACATTGACATATCATATCCATATGCCTGGAATAGATTCAGTCCTCCACTTTTCCTATTGAAATTCTTCCCTTTATGAAGGCAAGATAGCAAAGTAGAGGCAACATTCTACCTGAACTCTCCAAAATTCCCACCTGAACAACTTTCAAAAAACATGTCAAATCAAATTCTTGACCAACTTAGCCATCAAAAGGTCAAGTAAGATATATTTCCATCCCAAGACAACTCAAGAAGTTAGTGAGATAGTTCTGTGATGCCAAGGTCAGGGTCAGGCCCTGTATACATGGCCACATCAGAGATGGGTCTTGGAAATGGTTGAAGTAGCAGCAGCTTCAGGTACTCTTAGCTCAGAAACAGTAAGGGGATTGGACAACTGATTAGAAAGATGTTTTAGGGAGCCCTGAGCTGACACTGGGTTGAGGACTGGGTGCCATTTGATAATTCCATTTCCCCTATGCTGTTCTGGATCATAGTTACAGGAGAGCAAAAGCACTAACAGAATATAGGAGCCCTTCCTGGGTAAAGATTAAAACACAGACCAGGAGAGTGATGAATACACCTCTCCCAGGATAACAATACCTTGAAAGCACTGAATACTTGCAGACCCACAGAACTAGCACTGAAAACAGCAATGTGAAGAAACCTGAAAATAGGGAGAGTGTCTCTTCACCCCAAGGTTAGCAGAACCCAACTTTAATATTAAGTTCAAAGCCAAGAAATAGTTTGGAAAAATGGGCAAACACTAAAACAGAATCTGACCATAAAAAGTTACTATGGAGGCAGGGCAGATAAAGACACAAATTCAAAAGAAGACAACAGCATGAAAAGAGCTACAAGCAAAGACTCAAAGAAGAATATGAACTTGATACAAAACCAACAAGTATTCTTTTTTATTTTTAGTTAGAATATTTTTCCATGGTTATATGATTCACAATCCCCTATCTCCCACTCTCTCTTCCCCTCTCCCAGAGCCGAGCAGTTCCACTGGGTTATGCATGTATAATTGTTCAACATCAAAACCCTAATCATATCCCTATTGCACTATGTGATCAGACATATATTTTTCTAATGCATTTCTGGTTCCACAGTTCTTTCTCTGGATGTGGATAGGGCTCTTTCTCATAAGTTCCTTTGGATTGTCCCGGATCATTGCATTGCTACTGGTAGAAAAGTCTATTACATTCTATTATGCTATAATGTATCAGTCTCTGTGTACAATGTTCTTCTGGTTCTGATCCTTTCACTCTGCATCAATTCCTGGAGGTTATTCCAATTCACATGGAATTCTTTCATTTCTTTATTCCTTTCAGCATAATAATATTCCATCATCAACACATACCACAATTTATTCATCCATTCCCCAATTGATAGAAACTTGCTTGTTTTTCAATTTTTTGCCACCACAAAGAATGTGGCTATGAATATTTTTGTATGAGTCCTTTTCCTTATTATCTCTTTGGGGTATAAACCCAGCAGTGGTATGTCTGGGTCAAAGGGCAGGCATTCATTTAAAGCCCTTTGTGCATTGTTCCCAATTGCCCTCCAGAATGGTTGGACCAATTCACAACTCCATCAGTAGTGTATTAGTGTCCCAATTTTGACACATCCCCTCCAACATTTATCACTTTCCTTTGCTGACATATTGGCTATCTGCTAGGTGTGAGGTGGTACCTTTTAGTACCTCAGAAGAGTTATGATATGAAAGGTAGAGGTAAAATTGAGAAAAGAAATGGAGATAATGCAAGAAAATTATGAAAGGAGAATTAACAGCCTGGTAAAAGAAGCACCAAAAAAATTGAAGGAAGTAATATCTTAAAATGCAGAATTGGCCAAATGGCAAAAGAGGCACAAAAGCTCACTGAAGAAAATTATTTCCTAAGTATTAGAATTGGGGAAGTAGAAGGTAATGGTTCCATGAGACATAAAAAAAAACAATAAAACAAAGTCAAAAGAATGAAAAAAAAATAGAAAAAAATATAAAACTTATCATCAGAGAAACAACTCACTTTGAAAATAGATCAAGGAAAGATAATTTAAGAAATATTGCTCTTCCCAAAAGCCATGAACAAAAATAAAACTTAGACGTCATATACCAAGAAATTATAAATTAAAACTATCCTGATATCTTAGATCCAAAGGCTAAAATAGAAATTGTAAGAAACCCCCCCCCAAATACCTCCCAAAAGATATCCCAAAATGAAAACTCCCAGGAATGTTATAGCAAATTCCAGAGCTCTCAGATTGAGGATAACATATTGCAAACAGGGAGAAAGAAACCATTCAAATGTTATGGAGACATAATTGTGATGACTTATGATTTAGCAGCTTCCATAATAAAGGAACAAGGGCTTGGAGTATTATATTCTGGAAAGCAAAAAAGCTGAGATTAGAACAAAGTATAACCTACCCAGCAAAACTGGATATAATCCAACAGAGGACAAAAAATATGCTTAATTAAATAGAGGACTTTAAAACATTCCTGATTAAAAGATGAGTTAAATGGAAAATTTGACTTGCAAATTCAAGAGAAGCATAAAAAGGCAAAGATGAAAGAGAAATCATAATGGACTCAATATAAGTTACACAATTTATATTCCTATATGGAATATCTTCTAAACATTTTATCATTTTTATTAACTTTAGAAGGACTCTCTATATAGAGAGCACAGGAATGACTTGGTTATGTTGGGATGGTCTAAAAAAATTGATGGAAAAGAATAAGGATGCCCAAGGAAAGAAGAAAAGGGAAAGGAAACTTGGAGAAAATTGTCATATATAAAAGAGGCACCTAAGGAAGATCTTTTACAGTAGAGAGGAAAATAGGGGTAGCATAGGCAGTGCTTGAATTTCATCCTCATCTGAACTAGTTTTATATACATATACATATACATATACATATACATATACATATACATATACATATACATATACACATACACATACATATACACATACATATGCATATGTATATACACACATATACTCTTTTAGGTACAGAAATCTATCTTGCCCAACAGGGAAGTAGGAGGAAAAAAAGGACAAGAGAAAAGGAGGATGATAAAAAAAAAAATGGAGTGCAGATCAAGGGAGGCAGTGGTCAGAACCAAAATGGACTTTTGAAGAACAGAATAAAAAGAGAGAAAGAAGGATCAACAGAAGAAAAAACATGATGGAGAGAAATACACACTAATCAAAACAAAAAATGAATGTAATTAACTCGCCCATAAAATGAAAAAGAATGAGAAATCAGAATCCAATAATATGTTGTTTACAAGAAACAAATTTGAAACTGAAGCACTCCCACAAAATTAAAATAAGGGACTGGAGCAGAATCTATTATGCTTAAGCTGAGGTGGGGAAAAGGCAGAAGTAGAAATCATAATCTCAAAGCAAAAGCAAAAACAAGCCTAATTAAAAGAGATAATCAGGGAAACAACATTTTGCTTAAAGGCACCATATTCAATGAAATACTATAAAAATATTTTCACTGAGTTTTTCTGATAAAGGCTTCATTTCTCTAAAATGTAGGGAATGGAGACAAATTTATAAAATAAGACCCATTCCCCAATTAATAATTGGTAAAAATATATGAAAAGGTAGTTTTCAGAAGAAGAAATCAAAGCTTGCTTTAGTTGTATAAAAAATTCTCTAAATTACTATTGATTAGAGAAATGCAAATTAAAACAACTCTGAGGTACCCCATCACACCTATCAGATAGACTACCATGACATAAAAGAAAATAATGATTGCCAGAGGGGATGTAGAAAAATAGGGACACTAATGTACTCTTGATGGTTTTATAAACTGGTCCAAATATTCTGGAGAACAATTTGGAACTACACCCAAAGATCTTATAAAACTTTGTGCCTTTTGACCCAGAAATACCACTATGTCTGTTTCCCAAAAAGATAAAGGAAAAAGGGAAAGTACTTATATGTACAAAAAAATTCTAGTAACTCTTTTTGTTGTGGCAAAGAATTGTAAATCAAGAAAATGTCCTTCAATTGAGGAATGGTTGAACAAGTTGTGATACATGATTATATTAGAATACTACTGTGCTATAAGAAATGATAGGCAGGGTGCAGTTGGGTGGCTCAGTGAATTGAGAGACAGGCCTAGAGATGGGAGGTTCTGGATTCAAATGTGACCTCAGACTCTTCCTAACTGTGTGATGCTAGGCAATTCACTTAACCCCCATAGCCCAGCCCTTACCACTCTTCTGCCTTGGAACTCATACACAATGTTGATTCTAAGATGGAATGTAAGGGTTTAAAAAAAGAAATGATAAGCAAGATGGTTTCAGAAAAATCTAGGAAAATCTAAGTGAATTGATGCAGAGTGAAGTGAGAGAAACCAGAAGATCATTGTACACAGTAACAACAATATTATAATGATGAGCAACTATGAACAATTTAGTTACTCCAATCAGTACAATGCTCCAAGACAATTCCAAAGGACTCATAATGAAAAAAAAAATGCTATCCAGAAAAAAGAGCTGAAGAATTCTGAGTACAACTTGAAGTGTATTTTTAAATTTATTTTTCCTTGTTTTTTTTCAAAATGACTAGTATTGAAATATATTTTGCACGATTTAACTATATATCAATATATATATATCAATATATATCAATATATATAATTGATATTATGTTGCTTGTCTTCTCAGTGAATGAGAGAGGGCTAGGAAGGGCAGTGAGAATTTGGAATTCAAAAATATTTTAAGTGTTAAAAACAATTTAAAAAAAGAAAATCCTTTCTTAACATATCAGCTCAGAGGCCACCTCCTCCATGAAGTCTTCCCTGACACCCCTTACTTAGAAGTATGACTTACTATGAGTAGAATTATGATTATTACTACAACTAATGTGCATTTATATAGCATCTTAAAGCTTGCAAAGCACTTACTTTCGATTAAGACTATAAGATTTTTATCCCCATTTTAACAGTGAGGAAACTTGGGTTAATAAATGTTAAATGCCTTCTCTGTCATCATAGAGTTAATTAATATTGAAATCAAGACTGGACTACAAACTCTTTGAGGGCAGAAAATATGTTATATCTATATGTTCCTAGCATCAATGAGAGTGTGTTGTATATATTAGGGAGTTTTATAAATCTTTGTAAGATTGAACTGAATCTATAAAATAATCTATGACAGCTTTGACTGTAGGATCCTTGCTAGGCATTCAAGATCCCATGAGCCAGTGGGAGAAGGGACATATCTCCCATTGCCCTGAAAGGAGGTAAGTCTTGTACCTTGTGCCTTTGTTTCTATACCCTCTAAGTTTGCAAAACATACTGTTCTTTACTCCACCCCAATCTGGAATCTGGATTCTCTTTCCAATTAAGGACAATGCCAAAGGGTACTGGCACCCAGTGCTGAGAGGAATACAGTGACCAGGATTTTTTGATGTAAACATTTACTGGGTATGATTGAAGCTTGGCTCAGCCAAGCCTTTCAGATGCTGTCTCTAGCCAACAGCCTGGAGGGATTCATATGCTAAGCCTTGTATAAAAACAACAGTTTTCCTTCCCTTCTATCCTTGCCCTTCACCAATGTCTCCTAGCAAGTGACTGGCAAGAACAGACCCTCCTGTCATCTTGCTAAGGTTTCTAGTAAAAGCTACGGGTGCCAAGAGGACAGCCAGAAACACCAACCAGGTGATTGGCCCCAGTAGTGACAGGGGCTACAGCAAAAACAGAGACCTGGAGGTACTTCTCAATCTTGAAGGGACTGAGTAAGCTTTGTGATCAAAGAGTGCTGCAAAACAAGGAGAGGCTTTAAAAAGAACACTTCTCTGTTCCACATTCCCCAATTGGAGTATGAGAGAAAAGGGCAGTCTGTGAGTGTAATAAGTTGGAAGCTAGCGTTTCACTTGTGACACAGCAAGAATGAAGTAACTCACAGGAGCTACTTCACTATGGTCTTCCTGATCATGGTGCTGCTGTTTTTCAGCTTGTTGTCCTTTCACCTAGATTTTAAAGTCATACTTGTCCCTGAATTCCTTCCTTTCCAAACCTACTCTTTTCCCTTTCTTTCTTCTCTTCCCTATCTTCCCTCATATATTCTTATATTCTACCTTTTTTTCTTTTCTTTCCCTCTCTCCCTTATCTTTCTCAACCCAGCCTCCAAAGCCTCCATCAGACTGACTTCCTTTTACCATTACAATCTTACTTCATATTATTTTCCTTCACGTGTTCCCCATTTCAACCATTTCAACATGCTACCTGTGATTCATTGGTGATGTTACCTACTTTGCCCCCATAGCTTTGCTTAGGCACAGGAGTCCTTGGACTCTAAAGTCAAAGCTATTTCCTAGAGTATGATGGTATCCTACCTAATCATAATTGTTAAATTGACTTACTTTTCTGTCTCCCTTCTTCTTTTTTTCTTTTCTTTCTCCCTTTTTTCTGTCTCTTCTCCTTTTCCTTCATTTCCTACCTTCTCTTTTCTTTTCTCAGTTCTCTCCTCCCTTTATTTCCACTTTTCCCCTAACTATTCTCATTCTGTTATCCTCCATGATGAATGTGTGGGTGTGTTTGGTTAGAAGTATTAGTCAGAACAAATCTTTTCTTTATAAACTCAGAAAAATATAGGCCCCATTTACAAAAAATATTGATAGCAATACTTTTTCTGGTAGCAAAGAATGAGAAACCAAGTTCACAGATTGAGAAATGGATAAAAAAAATTGGAACATAAATGTAATGGACTATTAATGGCTTATAAGAAACAACAAACATTATGAATCTAGAGAAGCATGAAAAGTCATATAAAGTGATGCAAAATGTGGTAGCCAGATCCAGGAAAACATCAGGCACATTGATTACTGAAAAGTAAATGGAAAGAACAATCACAAAGCAAAAAGAAACTCAATGGTGTGAAATGGTGAATTATACTTGACCTCAAAGAAGAGGTATGAAAAGATAATAAATACTTACCCCTCCTTTGAAAAGATGGTAAGGAAGAGAGAAGTCTATGGACAAAAGACACTGCATATGATGTCAAACTTTTCAGTGTCTTCATTGTTTCTGTTGAATTGTTTCTTCTTTTCAAAAAAATCCCTATTATAAGGGAAAGTAGAGAGGGAGAGATAATAATGCAAGGGAAGTATAGCTGATACAACAGTAAAAGTTATAAGTGAAATCTACTTTTTAAAAAAAAACAAAAAGAACAAAGTGAGGTCAGAGAAGGATGGGACATATGGCTGGGGAGATCAAGAAGGCGACTTTACAAAGTCACTAGTGAGAAAAAACCTTCTAAAGAAAAGTATATATTTTTCTTAATTTTCATGTTATGATTGCCTTATCAATATGGATATCTTATGACAAAGTCAAGATGCTTTGATCTCTAATAATCTCCTCATTTTCTTTACAATTTGGTGGGCATAAATCCTGGGGATGAAGGGTCAAACATTTTTTTCTATTAGTTTGCCATAATACTGACAAAAATCTTTTAATCTCTTTGCGATCTAATTTTTTTACCCAGGCAAAAAAACAATGATATATCACCCAAATTCTCCTTTTACTATCACAGAAAAATAGATAAAAGGAATTTCATTATCTTTTTCACCCGCTGTTTTGCTCACATCCTTTCCCTACTCCTCTGGATGCTTCAGTTCAAGTTTCATTGACTTAGGCCGGATTCCAAGGACTTGCATGTATTGAGATAATTATATAAGTATTTTATAAGAGAAAATAGGGGAATCTAAAATACTATATTCCTCTGACAAAACTGAAACAAAATATGATTCAAGATATACCTAAGTTTACATTATTGAAACTTATGAGCGGATTTATTTCTAATACATCGAATTATTTCTATTTCTGGGTTTTTAAGAGGTTCAGATTATTTTCCCAGACCTCCTTACCCACTCCTTTGTTACTAGGAAATTCAAGGAATGCCCCACCCAAATAATTTTTTTCACTGTAGGATAGATAGAAAAGGGAGATTTTGAGTTTTTTTCTTGCTTAGTAAATATGAACCAGCCTAGACTGGGTATGTCTGCCTGCACCATAACTAAATCTTCGGATCTTTATAAAGAAACATTGAATGAGGTCACCCCTAACTGGGCAGAACTCAATTCCTTCTTCTAGATATTAGGGGTATGGAACTAGACTTAATTGTCAACCATCAATCAAGGAATTAGAGAAGGACTTGAGAGTATGGTAGACCAACTCCTCATTGTCTCTTCACCATTTGAGGATATATTGGGATATCTAGGAGAGGATTGATGGTGGGCTTCCAAAATAGTACTTATGGATCCCCATGCAGGACTTTGGGGTCCTTAATCATGAAGAGAGATCACTGACCAGTTAATTTATTCATTATTTCCAGCTTTATCAATAAATTGATTTTCTTATCTGGAAGCCAGTCTCTCGAATTTTTAATCATCACGCCTAGATATTTGAACGGTATTATTATATCATTATGACATTCTCTCACATCTCATTCTGTCTACTTATTCATTTTTTTCTAAATATTCAACATATGACCCACTCAGGGGAGGAGAAGCCTTACTCTAGTGATTTTAATAGCTTTTTGTCAACAATCTAGCTTTTAAAACATTCTTATATTATCTCTCATTCTTTATATATGATCAATATTTCTACATTTCTGATGATTCCCTGATCTTTTATGCCAGTTCTCAAGTAGGTTATAGTTGATACTAAAATGGGTATTGAGGCAAAAATACTGGAGCCCATTTAAAGTCACCATATTTTTAAAATTGCCTTTTGGATTTCTTGTGATTTTTTTTTCTTCTGATATTGTGATATTTCATGACTCCTGGGCAAATTTCATCATTGGGAGAATGCTTATATTAAAAAAATGCACTCCTGAAGTATAGGATAATTTGCAATTGCTGAAAGCACTATAATTTCCAAAATTTTATCTACTCTGATATCTTTGTGCCGCTTAATTATTGCTCTAGTTCATTGACCAATTGCACTGACAATTATGACTAATCCAGATATTGCTCATCCAACCACATGTGACAATCTGAACTCATTTTGCTTTCATCTACTTTATTTTCTTATATGAATATTTTGACCAGTTTCCTCTGAATTGCTATAAATTTCTATCTTTATGGTTTCCTGGGGCTAATCAGAAAAACAATATTGCATATATATACTTGGAATATTCTACTTGGAAACCTTCCTTTACATATATGAAGGAAGGTTTCCAAGTAGAATCATCTCTCTCCTTGTATAGCCATCTGTATCTTTGAGAATGACCCAACTATGAATAGGACAGACTTTCCTTTTACTTTTAGCACTACTTTCAAGACATCATTCTTAGATGTTCTCATAGATCCCAGGGCTGGATTTGCCTTGCCTGTATTGCCTCCTATATTAACACCATCATCCTAGTTCCTCTAAGTCCCCTAATGTCTCCATCAAGACTTAGCACCATAATTCTTAATTTTCCATATTATGCCTCTTGAAGACTCACAAATATCTCTCCTTTCTTTTTCCTCCTATGTTTTTTTCACCTCTAGTCACGTGACATGTTTCAGGATAATACAAATTTATTAATACCACATAGCAATGTTATAAAAATGATTTTTGTTTTAGGTGGAATTTAAACTCTGTGGTCTCCTAAAATTCAAAGATTCTATGAATTTTTGATTGAAATATTGTTAGTCAGGCTATCTACAACTTTTAAGAGACCTAATTCCAAGTTCCCATTGGACATGCCCCAAGGTATGTAGACATAGAGCATTAAATAAACCTAGAGATAGGAAAATATTATATATCTTCACTCTTGAAGGATACTAACCTTACCAAAGCAATAAATCAATTTGAACACAGGGATACATGGCTACATGGCACCCTGAGAATGAGCAAATGTCTCATCCACTGTCTTGGTTATCTTCCTCCAAGAGTAAGAGAAGACTGACACATACAAAAGGGCAGACACCCAATGCCATTATAGATATACTGTCTCTCCCCAACCATAATTCTTCCTTCATCTTCCCTCCCTCCACACCTATGAATATCTATGACAGTAGAATTAGAAAGATTGGGATTGAACCCTCCAGAAAAGTGTACATTCTCTCTCCAACTAAATTGCCTGTCTGAATGCAGCTTTGTTATTGGTGGAAATGCTGGAGCATTCCCCCAGTCCAATGGGGACCTTTTCACTGAAGGATTCTTCAACAAGTACTTTAATATTAAATTTTGAGTTTTACTCAAAATTGGTAGATTTTATTAGGTTGGTGGATCTTTGCACCTTATTGATGATTTGAGTTGTTCTCAGAGTGAGAATAAGGCCCAGGTGAGCTTCCAAATCACATTCAACTCATCCTCTTAAGAGAATTACTGTGCATACCTTAATATGACTATTTCCCTAGCTGCAAGATCACAATAATATCAATATTTTCTCATATCACTGAGTGTCCTGGAATATCACTATATTAGAATAAACAAAGTTGGAAAAAAATAAAGAATAATGGAAAGATAAATTGGGTATGAAAATAGATTGCACCACATTATCAATGAATATTATCATCAGATAGGTTATAAATTACCATGGAGGAGACATGATCAGAAAAGAAGAGGGATCAGTTACTTAATAATAATGAGAGACCATAGAGAATCTGAGATCTACTGTTAGCATTATATTCTATGATTGTGGTAGAGCTGAGGATGGATGGATGGATGGATCAGCACTGAAGTGATGAACAGCGACATGTCCCTCACAACTGCATGGTATTTCAAAGCCAATAGACCACATGCAGGCATATTACCAGGGTTAGTTAAGGATTATAATCTGTTGCCAAGGCTGGTAGATTTTATTAGGTTGCACCTTATTGATGATTTGAGTTGTTCTCAGAGTGAGAATAAGGCCAAGGTGAGCTTCCAAAATGTATCAGAAGAACACAACTGTATTATTAGTGTTCCCTATGGGAATGCATCTCTAATGCGATCATTTCTTTATATCTCTCCCTCATCATACCTAAAAGAGTTAACATGTAGTTGGAATCCTAGATAAATGAGATGCTCTGACAATATCTTCCTGCTCTTGATAAGTTCAAATCACTTGACCCTAGTTAAGCTATATCCTAAGGTACTGAAAAAAAAATAAACCTGGTCATTGCAGCTGTTTGGTTAACTTCTCAAGTTTCATGGAAAAAAGGAAATGCACCACTGGTCTGGGGAAGAACAAATTTCCAATTTTTTAATATGAAAAATATAGCATCAGCTATTGAGTTTCATTGATTTCTGAAAAAATAGAATAATTTCTTAATTGTATTACTCTCTTCAAAAACAAACTTTTATTGATTTTTATATCCACTCTATTTCCCTTTATATCACCATTATCTCATTAGAGAGCCAACCCTTATAACAAAAGGAAAATTGGGGTAATGGAAGGGGTAAGTAAAACTATACACAGATGTACTTCAAGCTGATAGACTTCCTCTGCCAAAACTTGAGGAGAGAGAATTGTCTTTTTTCTTCCTTGAGATCAAGTTTGGTCATTATAATTTCACAGAATTTAGTTTTAATTGTTTTTATTTTTGCTTTTATTTACTTTGCCATTATATTTTGCCATTATATGTATTGTTTTCCTGTTTCTTCTTACTTATTTTGCATCAGTTCATATGTGTTGCCATGCTTCTTCATATTTATAGCATTAATTTTTACTTACAACTTAATATATTCCTTTAAATAAGTATGCCACATTTTACTTAGTCAAGTAATAAGAATCTATCTTGTTTCTAGTAATTTTCTACTACAAAAAATAGTATAAATATTTTCATGTATACAGTCTTTTTAGAATATATTATTAAAGAGTTTAATGAAGTAATAAATATCAAGAGCCCCATCTTTTCATTAAGAACAATTCATTCCAAAATAATTTAATTTCTTTTCTGTAAAGGATTACTTTTCTTGCTGTTGGGAAGAATGCAATAGATATTATTTAAGCAGATTTAAGCAAAGCATTTGATAAAATCTTCTAGACTATCACTATGAACAACTTGCTTGAAGTGAGTTAGGGGTAAAGTCAGATAGATTTAGAATTAGTACAACAATGAAACTAAAAAGTAGCAAGAAATGAGTTAATGCTGACTTGGAAAAAAATGGTTCCATTGAAGCGGCCCAGGGTTCTACCTTCTGTGCCTTCTGTCTTATGCTATTCAATCTTTTTTTTTTTAAATCAGAAACCTGAGTGAAATTTTGCAACATTTGCAGCAAGTAGAATTAAGTAACATGCCAGATGTTTGTCTTAATAAGCTAAAACAATAGGCCAGGTCGAATAAAATGAAATTTAATAGGGATTGATATTTTACAATCAAGTTTTTAAAATCATCTTTAGAGGTATAACTTGTCAGGGATCGAAATCTGGAGGTTTTAATTTACTACAAACTCAAAATAAGAGTACAGTGAGTCATGACAGACAAAAATACTGATGTTATCTTAGAGGCATCATGTCCAGAATAAGGGAAGTGATAGATTCTCTGCCCTAGCCAGACAAAATCTGTGATACTGTATTTAGTTCTAGGCACCATGATAAAGAAAAGTATTGACAGGCTGGAGAATATCCAGAGGAAGGTAATCAAGATGAAGAGGGAATTGGTTTTCATGTGGTATTAAAGGGTGGTGGGAAGAACTGAGCATGTTTAGCTTGGGGAAAAAAGACTAAATGGAGATTTGATTATCCTCTAATATTTTAAGGGATGTCATTTAGAAAAAGAATGAGTTCTTCTATTTGGGCCCAAGGAACAAAACTAGGAGAAATGAATATAACGTTCAAATAGATAGATTTAACTGACTATTTTCCCAAGAGTCATGTGCCTAGATCAAAGATTTCCAGGCTAATTTTGAGGTGAATTGCCTACAGGATGAACAATATATGTGCTTTTCAACAATTTTATTTATATATTTTATTTACATATAACCTAAACTTCTCCCTTTGTCCTTCCTATCACCCCAGAGTCACCCCATTTATCAAATATGTGTTTTTAAGAGGAAAAATAATAAAAAGATAAAAAATCAGCAAAACCATCAATAAGACAACAAAATTTGACAATATGTACCAGATTCCCCACCCACAGACTCCATCCTCACCTTTGTAAAAGAATGGTAGAAGAGGATATCTCATTTTTCTTCTTTGGGCCATGCTTATTCTTTGCTATTTTGCAATATTTATTTTGGTTGTTGTCTTTTCCATTTACGTTATTGTAATCATTATTTACCATTTTCCTGACCATTTATTTCACTTTGCATCAATCCATATCTTTCCATTCATTCTATATTAATCATATCTGTCATTTCTTGCAACTCAATAATATTCCATTATTCCAATATAACATTCCACATACCACAATTTATTTAGTCATTCCTTAGGAAATAGACATAAATTTTGTTTTCAGTTTTTTGCCATCACAAAAAAGAAACAACATACATCTTAATAAAATCATTAACCAATTTATAAATGGCACTTGTGTGTTTATTTCACTTAACTCCTACTCTGATACATCATGGTCCCAAGGTGACCCTGGTTTCCTAGACATTAGACCAATCAAAATGCCTGCTATAGCAGATCCTATCATGTGGTAGAAGCTTTGAGGATAAGCTCATTGACTGCCTGCATGCCTATAATATCAAGTACTAGCCTAGTTAGATATTATTCATCAGAATTATTCTCATTTATCTGGCCATGAATTTCCCCTCCTATAGCAATTCATGAAAAACATCTTCTAAGATTTGGAAGGGCTATATTAAATAAGAAACTATGGACACGGATAAAGTCATAGCTTTTAAGTGTCAAAGTTGATATGTCTATGCAATATGCCTAAACTCCCTCTTTATAAAATCTTTGTAAGAATATTTTAAATGCATGGCTAGAGTGACCTTCATGAGAAGGAAACAAATAGGTTTCTGCAAATGATATTTCAGCAGATGTAAAAAATAGAGATCTTAACATACTTACTGTTTTACTATTTTTTAAAATCACTCTGTTTTCTAGAGCACAATCATATGTCAAAATGAAACAAGATTTCTTAAAAGGTGTAAGAAATAACTTGGTCTAAAAACCTCTCTGATTATTAATGTTAAGTGAGGCATAAACCAGGGAGACTCAGGCTACAAAATGTGCTTGCCACAGAAAGTGCAAATTGAAGTGGGATTCCCTGTAGATGGCAAGATCCTGCAGATGCTGCTGCTTGCAGATTGTATTTTGTTGATTGCATAAATTTCCAGAACATTGCAGTGACTCCTAACAGAGTTTTATAATTATTTAAAAGTATTTGATCCAATTATCTCTATAGGAGAAAAACCAAATGGATAAAGGTTTATTATGCAGACATTAACATGATATAGCACTGGGGGCAGCTGGGTGGCTCAGTGGATTGAGAGCCAGACCTAGAGATGGGAGGTCCTGCATTCAAATCTGGCCTCAGACACTTCCTAGCTATGTGACCCTGGGCAAGTCACTTGACCCCCATTGCCCAGGCCTTCCTACTCTTCTGCCTTGGAACCAATACACAATTCTGATTGTATTGATTCTAAGATGGAAGGTAAGGGTTTCAATATGATAAAAGCATTCAATGACTACTTCATAAAGCCAATCTGTGAACCTTCTTGTTGTCTGACTCTTCACCACCCTATTTGGGGTTGTCTTGGTAAAGATACTTGAGTGGTTTACCATTTCCTTCTCCAGCTCATTTTACAGATGAGGAGCCTGAGGCAAACAGGTTTGAGTGATTTGCCCAGAGTCACACAGTTAGTAAATATCAGAGACTAGATCTGAATGGAAGATGATCTTCCTGCCACTCGATCTACTGCACCACCTCACTGCCCCAGTCTGTGAAGCTATGTAACTGAAAATGACAATATGGATGCATAATAATCTGGCCCCACAACTATCCGAGAGAATAGGTTTCTGGAGAATTTGGAAAATTATACAAGGCTTTTAATGACAACATGCTTATCTCTGAAATAAATGTCCATCTTTTTTAATATCCATGTTTTTCTAGTAATGTTAGTTTTTTTGAGTCAAGAATTAAAGGTGAAAGTTACTCAAAAGGAAATTGAGAAGTACATAGTAGACTAGAATGAGCTGCAACACATTACTAATGTTGAATTATTCAGAAGTTGCATAAAGGATTACATGGGAGAGGCATTTGCAAATAGAAAAATAAAAGTGATCCAGACCTGTGTAATGACATTTTACAAATCAACATGGAGAGCAAGATGATGGACAGTTGTCTATTTAGAACATAGAATGAACCAAGTCAGGCAGGGGTTATCAGATGCAAATTCAGTTGACGCTCAGGTATAAAAAGAAGGATCTGAACTGATCTCTCATCTCAATCTGGAGATTGGAGTTGGGAGTGGGAGGTTGGTTTAATTTGGGGTAGACCCAGGTCAACTTGAATTACCAGCAACCTGAATTTATCAACTTATAGTCTTCAGATCCTGTGATACCTTCATACCAGGGAACCTGTTCCTGATTCATACTTCAAAGGCAAGAAACAACATCTAGCATCGAATAACCTGATTTAGGTTGAGCCAGTCTGGCTCTGCCAGGCAGACAAGTGGCAAGCCTGGTTACCTTCATTTCAAGATCATCTTCCATCTTTACCTTAGATTAGAATCTCCTGTTTCCCCTCCTCCCTGTCATTCCTCTGCTTCCTCCCTGAGGCTATCAATATAAAAGCTTCAAACTTACCCAAAGTGAATGTCACCTTTACCTTAGGGTGTAGTGGCTATATATTTGGAAATTGGAGGGAAGAGGAGACTTATTTCAAGTCCAGTGAATGTTTAACTTGCAGTCAGTAGCATCATCCATATCAAGTCCAGGAAAGACAGTTAGAAGAAGCTGTGTTAATCCCAATCATAGATTCCTCACTTACATGACTATTCTGGGACACTGTTATACTGAAGTTGAATTTAACAGATTCGTCACAACTAATTCTATGAGGTCCTTTGTGTTTCATTATCTCAACTCAAGTGTTACACTTAGGTATCATTCACACACACACACACACACACACACACACACACTCAGCTTCAGATCCTCATATCACCAGTACCCTATTATAACACCTGGTATTAGTGTGACAGTGAAGAATAACACGGTAGACAATGTTGGGTGCTCTCTAGCTATCTATTACATTTCAGGAGAACTACAGAAGAGGAAGATCCCCCAGATGATTGAGTAAAATCCCTGTGAAGACTAACCAGATGAATATTGGCAAGAGTAATAAGATGAGAAGGCATGGATGAGATGAATTCTGAACTATCTGAGAAAGTACTCCAGTGGATCAGAACACTATTGCATTAAATTATAAAATAATTGTAAGTTTATTGTGAATACATTAAAAATACTCAGAATGTTCAGAAAAATAATATCATGGAGTAATGGAAAAATAATGGACTTGAAATCAGGAGATAGAAGTTTGAATGGGATTCTTTTATTTTAGGAATCTTGATTCCAGTGCTCACTAGCTGTATTACTCAGGAAAAGTAACTTAATTTCTCTGAGCCTTAGTTTCCCCATCTGTAAAACTGGGGTAGTAATAATTTTTTCACTACTTAAATCATAAGGTTGTGAGGGAAACACTTTTTAAACTATAAATTAACATATAAGTGTGACTTATTATTTCACAGAATCTCAGGATTAGAATGGCCTTGAAAATTAAACTCCTAACTACTTAACATTTGCTTCTTGCCTACAGAGAGCCAGTCTAACAGCCCCTGGGATATAGTTGACACTTCCCTAAATCCTAAGGAGAACTCGATATAAACCAGGTGGCTTTAACTTCTTTCTCAGCCCAGACTATTTGACCTGCTGAGACAGAAGTTCTTCTGTTAATAAGACTTTTTGTTCTATTAGTTTTTCTTGCCAAACTCCAGGTGAGAAGTTTTGTAATTAGGCCCAAGTTGCCTTCATCCAAATGAACAGGGAAAGCACATTCTGTAGCTATGTTCAAGGAGGTTGTTTAGGCTGAGCCCACAGGGGTTCTGTCCTTGGGTGAGGTCACTGGTTTTCACTTGGCCTGTGAGTGGCTTGGATCCCTTCTTCTACATATTCACATCACTGTAAGAATTAACCTAGCCTTCAAGCAAATGAACAAGTAAAAAGTTTGTTATATGACTTATGTGAAAATACATGTGATATGACAAAGAGTCTCAAATCTATCACTAACTATGGGACCCTGAGCAAGTCTCTTAACCTCTGTGAGCTTTAATTCCCTCATATATATGAACCTTGGGGGGAGACAGTCATTTCTGCATCCCAGAACTCACAAAGGTATGATGAAGGAAACTATTTCTTTAGATGGAAGGAATGAAGGAAGTAGGGAAGGAAGTAGGAAAGGAAGGAAGGAAGGAAGGAAGGAAGGAAGGAAGGAAGGAAGAAAGGAAGCATTTATTGAGTACCAACTATGAGCTGGGCACTGTCTTAAGCACTTTGCAAATATCTTATTTGATTCTCACAACCCTGGGAAATGCCACTATTATCCCCATTTTATAGGTGAAAACTGAATCAGAAGTTATATGACTTGTTACTTGAAAAATAAAATAAAAAATAAGAAAAGTAGATGGGTATGGTAGAAGGGTACAGTAGAAAGGGCACTGAATTTGGAATAAGATTTGGGTTTAAATTTTGGCTCAGTCACAATATATAGGACCTTGAAAAAAATCACTTTAATCCCTCTAACTCAGTTTTATCATCTGAAGTAAGTTGACTAAATTACAAGTAGCAGACATTCAGCAAGACCTAGATAAACATGTAATTGAAATTATTTTTAAATACAACAAATTGTAGATAACATATTTTAAAACTAAGTAAACATGCATTTTGCAAGGATTAGATTATTAGCCCTCATTTCTATTTGAGTTTTATACCATTGGACTAGATGACCTCTGAGTTTCTACTTCTAAATCTATGATCTTTTGATGCCTACAGAACTGCAAAATGCCTCTACCTACCCAAATATATACATACATATATATTATATATATACACATACCTGCACATATATGTGTATATATGATATCAGCAGTGGTACTACATTCCTATTGTCCACTTACTGCTTCTCAAGTAACTTAAGTATTCTTGTGGTTGAGACAACAAATATTCCCTTGCAAATAGGACTTAGAGGGTTTTTTCCCTTTGGTGGGGAAGGATACTTAACAATTCCTGAGACTTGTAAAGCCTTCCTGTAATAACTGAAAGAAATCTTATCATAGAGTAGCCAGGCAAAAAATGAAATGTCTTCTTTAGCAATCCACTTGGGGTCCAAGGAAGGTGCCATCTGGGCCTAATTGTCCCAGAAAAGATGGCACAGCATGGAACATCTTGGAGAGGAAGACAGTAGGAATCTTTATTTGTTGGCAAATGAATAAATGGATCTCCATCACAAGCACAAAACAGGCAGTAAATCCAAATATAATAATTGGGAGACTGCCATTTCGATTACAATGACAGCATTTCTTTTTTGCTTGCAGTGAAAACATCCCCACAGGACTTTAGAGAGACATTTGGATTTTGGGGGTTGTTTTTTTTCCTAAATAAGTAAAATAAAGTGAGAACACACACTTCCTACACCTTGGATACTTAGAATTTCCCAGAATTCCCCATTTCCAACCAGGAAGCCATTGTTATTCTCTCTTTAAGTAGCTCTTGTTCAGAGATGCCCTAATGCATACCCTTCATCTCTTTGGCTATCTCCTCCAAGACGAAGATCTCAAAAGTCTAAGGAGGAAAATGTGCTTTCCTTTCAACCAAGCCTCCCTCAGTGTCCTTTCTCATTCTTTATGGAATTTAAGTAGGCAGATTTGTGCCCTAATAAAATGTCCTTGTTTCAGAGTTAGATATTTGAATAGAGGCCCTGGGGAATGGTAGAAGGATTTCCAGATTTGTAGTCAAAAGATATGAATATATCTCCCAAATTTTGTGTGACCTTAGGTATCACTGTTCCTCTCATAATTTCATATTCTTCATCTGTCAAATGAAGAGGTAAAACTAAAAAGCCTCTAAAATCATTCCAGTTAGAATATTTTGATCCTATGAATGCTTTCTCTGGTACTTATTCATATCTATGTGTCCTGAGGCAAGTCACTAAATTTCCTTGGGTCTCAATATCCTTTGTAAACTGAAAGGCATGAACTAGAAACCTTTTGGCTCCAAATCTATGATCATATGTACTTAATGCTAGTGAGTTTGCTTTTTGAGCAAACCCCATAAGTGAATATTTCTATGAATTATCTCTGATATTTATATAGTACTTTATAGTTTAAAATAATCAAGCTAAAATTTTATGGTTCCATGGTCTGTGCTAAGGGATTTGCATAAATTATTATAATAATAAATAATAATAATAAAATTATTATATGCCATGCTCTGTACTAAAGGCTTTACAATTTTTCCCATTGGACCCGCATAACAACCCTGAGAGATACATGCTATTATCATCCCCATTTTACAAATGAGGAAACTGACACAAATAGAATTCAGGTGATTTGTCCAGGTTACACAACTAAGTGTGTATCTGTGGCTGATTTGAACTCAGGCCTTCCTGATACCAGGTCTAGCGGTCTGTATCCACTATACTACCTTATTACCCAACCACTTTTGTTATCATTAAGAAAAGACAAATTAAAGAGGGGTTATTCACTTTATAAAAAGATTCATAAGGTCATAGATTTAGATAGAGAAGAAAACTCAAAGAACATCTAGTGAAATTTTACACATAAAGAAATTAAAACCCAGAGAAATTATGTAAGTTGCTCCAAGTCTGAGTTGTCATTCAAACCAGTTTTCTGATGCAAAGTCAACACTTTCTACTGTCTTTCTGATTCTTATTAAAAGTAAAAGAAACAGTCAACAAAGAGTTCCTCTAAATAGCAATTGTCCCGGTACTTTTAAATTAGAGTTCAATTGAGACAGAGGGACAGAGAAAGAGAAAGATTGAGAGATTTGTACACAACATTCTTTAAGGAAAACATCTCTTGTGTAAATTGAGACACTAGAATTCCTAAATCACAAAATCATAACATTTAAGAGTTCGAGTGGCAATCTAGTACAACCCAGAATTCCTTTAACTCTGCTTCCAACCTTTTAAAAAGAGACTCTCTGCTCAAAGTAAAAACAAGTTAGTGACCATCAGAGATGGAACTGAGAGTGAATGACCCTACTTATTTCCCATTTCCTGTCATTGACATATTAAAACAACAACAACAGCAATAACAACTATGCCTTTCTTGAGGCTATGGAGCTCACCATTTCCCAGAAATCACCTTGGATTCATGGAATTCAAAATGAAATTTGCTCCACATCATTTTATCCTCCTCCTCCCATAACCATCCTACTCCCTCATAGTTCCATGATTTACATATTCCCTGCAGATGCTGGGTCAGATTCCCACAAGGTCAATGCAAGGACCTTGGGCCACATGTAAAAAAAAAAAAAAGGAAAGCAACACATGTTGGCCAGGCTATGATCCAAGTTCTGAGATGAAAACTTTTCTAACCCTGGAAAGGGTTTTCACATGGACATATGTCACTTTAAACAACCTGCCCTTTGCCCTGAGCAAAACAAGCTTGCTCAGCACACATGAATTTCCCAGAATCGTTGTTACTTGGGGACAGATGTTTACAATTCATTTTTTAAAAAAGCTTTTTTCATATCTCCTGTGCAACCAGAACTTAGCTAGAAAATGAGAGACATATAAGGATAAATAGACAAGATATCATTCCTATGTTCCAGTCTAAACTGGGAGGTAGGGCAGACACTAAGAAAGCAATTAAAGAGAATATATAATAATCATGATGAAGATCCTTAAGCTCATACCATGTGAGTATAAAATGAATGAAATAGGGGATGTTTGGCCTAGAGGAGAGAAGAAATTATATTTGTGTGATTGTGTGTGTCTTTGTTGTATGTGTGTAATGCAAAAGATGCAAGAGAGGTTTTGCTCTTGCGGGGGAGGGGGGCAACTGAAAACTTGGGGTAGATGAGCCTTAGAATTCTGGGAGAAAGTTCAGTTGGTCCCTGAGGCTTGAGCAGAGTGGAAGGATCAACCAGAGATCTACTTTGGCTTTTGGTTTGCTTTGGCCTGTGTTTGTCTTTAGACAATTTGTACCTAGCTAATTTCTCTGGACCTCTCCCTGACCTTCTCCATATTATTTCCCTGTTTTCCCTGTCTGTTTTCCCAGGGCTCTGGGAGTCAGGGTGGCTTTTGGGGTTTTAGTGAAAAGACTTGTGGGTTTAGTTTTCCCCAACAGGCAAGTAGGACATCCTTGAATTTAAACTATCCCATTAGTATACCCTCTACCTTAAAGCAGCCAAAGCTTCCTCAGCTGAGAGAGCAGGTTCTCTCTCAGTCTAACCCTTTCCTGAGACCCTTCCCCATCTTGAGTTTCTCCCTAGCAGTTGTCAGAAACCCCAATTCCCTCTCTACTTCCAGACCACCCTGAAACATTCATAAAACCCTTGGTTACCTAATTAGACCCTCTAGAGAATCTTTGTGTTGAAGAAACTAGGCAAAGGTGAAGAGGAATGAATAATTCTCTTTTATTTCCTGAGGGAAACTGTAGACATCCGTCTTGGGAGGAAGTAATTGCCCAATGCTTCCTCCTGAATCCCTTCAGTTTCACTGAAAGGGAGGAGCCTAGTGATTCCTCCTTTGAGGGCTTGAAAAACTGACAAGAAAGCCATCAAGTCAGATTCAAACCACTTCTGTCTGGCCTTATTCCTTGTGTCTGTAAAAGTACCTTTCCTGCCTGGAAGGGTTCAGCCTATTTTCCCCAGTGTCCTCTGTCTCTGGCCTGAGTCTAGTCTGTGTTAGCTGCCTCTCCTGAATACCTCACCTCTACCCTTATCATCCAAATACCACCTTGTCCATTCCTCCCTAACTTAGTCATCCTTATCATTCCTCTCCTGTTACCTCAATCACCCTTTTACCCTCTGTCACTCAGCAAGAGAAGGAGATCACCCCCTGAACTTTAGTGTACCCCCCTTTTTATCCACAACATTTAATTGGTGAGCAAAGGTTAGGGAACAAACCTTAAATCTTCTGACATACCCAAAATGAATCTGGCTAGAATAACATTCATCTTATCTAGCATATCCATCATGTCATGATCTTTCATGCAAGGTGTAATGGATTTTTGGTTTAAGACAGTCCCCAATTTCATGCAACAAGCTTTAGACCTCTATGACTATTATAAATGGTGTACCTTAACCCTGGCTAAGTGCATTTGTTTTATCCCAACTGCCATAGCCATAATCCTATCCATTTGGCAATTCCTAACAGTCTCAAAGAACATATGCTCTCACCTGTGGAACTATTACAATGCAATCACAACCAAGAATGACACTAATTCTCAGGAACTGGTAGCAAACATCAAGCTACTGTTCCAAGTACTAAAACAACTAAGAGAAGGAAGGGAATTGGACAAGCACACAATTCTCCAACTGGAGATTGTGGAATCAAAGTATCTAGGAAGCATTACAACTAAAAACCAACCATCCACATATGCCATAGTCTCTCTCCTACCAATTGTTGACAGAACCATAGTACAACCTGGTGAAGGGGTAGTGCATGTGAAAACATACAAAGCACTCACCCCAAGTGACATGGAGGTCCTAAAAAGATGCTTTCCCAAGTATTTTGAAAAACCTTTCAAAAGCATCAAGGAACTAAAGAGGGTGTTTATATTATTTAATCCAAGTTTTGATGACGTGGAATTTCTTTTAGGGGAATTTTACTCTTCCTCAGAAAAGGAAAAATTTCTGAATGAAACAAGAACAAACCCCAATTTGACAGCATGGCCACTAGTTCACCAAGACTTAGACTTCACACAGCATGCAAACCTTAGATACTTGATTCAGTGTAGAACGGACTTATTTGAGGCAATGAGAATTCACACTAAAAGACCAAACTCTTGGCAAAAATTTGAAAAGTTAAAACAGGGAGAAGAAGAACATCCAAGTAGTTTTCTAAATCAAGTAATTGAGGCAGCTGAGTCAATACTTGGTCTATAAGATACATATGCCTAGGACACCATAGACCACATCCGTAGGCAATTTGTAAAGGGAACATCAATCCCAATACAAAACTACTTTAGACAGAATTGTCCACAGTGGGAATCACTGCCACTGGAGGATGTAAGGCAACATGCTTCTTACATCCATGACTCAAAAAAGAAAGAAGCAAGAATTGCAAGACAGACTGACTCAGACAAAGATGAAATGATAGCTGATTTAAAAAGGCAATTAAAGCAAATAAAGCGAGAGAAAGAAATCGAGGAGGTGAAAAATTTTGCCCTCCAAACTAGTAGGAGCCAAAATCAATACAGGCAACCTACAGTTAACACCCAAAAACCAAAATCATCTTCTCCTAGATGTTTTCTTTGTGGACAGCTTGGTCACATTATTCATTTTTGTAGATTCAAACAACAAGTTGATTTCTCCAAAAACGATAACTATAATCAAAGAGACAGAGGAAATAGGAGGACCTGCTATAATTCTAAGTGGTCCAAAAACAATCATGACACAAAAAGAAATGAAGAAAGCAAACATGATGGTTCGTGTTGTAACCATGCATGTAAAAAATTTAGCCAATCCCCATCCTTAGACAACATGGAAAGATATATACAAATGGGAACGAAGCCTAAATCATTATGAATTGAGATTCCTAATTCAAAAAGTTCTAATCAGTGTAATTTGGGTGTAACAGTGTGTAGTCTGAGTGAGGATGGTAAAATTGAAAATCTGGGCAAAATAGAACAAGTGTCTAGAGCAAGCTACTCAGAGTATCAACATAGATCTGGGGCAGATAATCAACAATGGGAAGAGATAATGCAAATGCACAAAGAAATTTATGGCAATAATAGAGATGATTATATAAGAGATCAGCTTTCTCATTCCATCACACAAACATTGGATGAGAAGCATGAGGATCAGTCAAGCAATTGCAACAGCTTGAATCATGAAGCTTTGCAATCTTGTTCAAAATCATGAAAAACTCAAATTCCTCTCTTTATTCCAAGTAAGAAACAAAGGGGCAACTTGGATAAAGAACATTATGGCGAGGATTTACATTGTATTCAGAAAAGAACACATTCAGTAACCTCAGGGGGAGTTAAATGCTAAAATTCTATCCCATTCACTTGCTTCAGACACAATGTCACAGATTGAGGTTAAAGAGCAAACAAATCAGTACCTTGGCAAACACTTAGATTTGGAAATGCAACCCACTGAGTTACAGGGTGACAGAAGCTGTTTAGGAAATTCCACATCCACCTTTCTCAACTCCTTAGCTGAAGAATTCCAACCAGAAGCATGAGGAAGGGAAAGGGAGCAGTTGTCATCCCCAGTAACCAGTGCGGCTAATAACATCAGTAATGAAGCTCATTCAGTGATTGAAGAAACAACACATCTGACTTCAGTCACACAAACTTCAGGGCAAGATAGGAAACATCAGTCAGCTTTTAAGTCCGTAGTCTTACCTGAAGTGTTGAAGGGAATACAATCTAACTACCATATATTCCTGGATACAACCAAAGGGAAAACTTCTGATTTGGACCCTGACAGTTCTCTAAATGTCAGAGTGGACAGTGAATTAGATCAAACCTCCATTTCTGCAGCCCTTAGCAAAAGCCAACATGAAGTTTGCACAACTAATAATGACTCATCAGCTCTCAATGAGAGAATGCTCTTTAAGCCTGCTTTCTGTCATTCTTCTGATTCTAAACTTAACTTGCCTGATGGTGCTACAGGAAGTTCTGGTTTAGATATAAATGACCATACACAATACTGGATCGATAATAAGTGTACAGGCAAAACTGAGGATTCTTTATTACTCCTAGTGCCAGTGAAGTCCAATGACAGTGGAGAACCATTAGTTACCCTAGAAATCGGGGGAGGGGGGTACACTATGAAGGACTACTGGACACTGGTGCAACTTTTTCCATTTTATGCGAGGCACCCGAAGGATGCCAATATCAAGGCAGTGTGAAAGTAAGAGGAGATTCTGGGGTAGCACAACAAGTCCCGAAGCTAAAACTTAAAATGGTAAAATTCGGACTCTAACTCTCAAACACACCTTCTTATTGATGCCATCGTGTCCTTCAAACCTCGTGGGACGAGATCTCCTATGCAAATTGGCTGCCACCATCCAATGTCAACCAGATGGACAAATTTATCTCCACCTACCCAAGAAATCTCTAAAACACCATCCCATTTTATTTTTAGACCCATGTAGTGAGGAACCATCATACCAATCAACTGATAACATCGAGGTTCCTGACAATATTCCTGATTACCTGTGGGCTAATAATTCAAATGAAGTGGGCAAGTTTTTATCAGTGGAACCAGTAAAAATAGAGGTAAAAGAAGGCTTACCTCCAAGAATTCCTCAGTTCAGACTTAGCCAAGAGGCGATAGAGGGAGTGAAACCCATCATAGAGAGTTTATTAAAGTAGGGTATACTAAAATATGGCTTTTTGCAATATAATACACCAATCATGCTAATAAAGAAACCAAATTATCTCCTGATGGGAACACTCAATGGCATTTAGTAGAATACCTCAGAGCAATAAACAACCATGTGCAAAAGACCTATGCCATGGTACCAAGTCCATCACAAATCATAGCAACAATACCACCCAAAGCTGCTTGGTTTACTGTTCTGGACCTGAGCTCTGCATACTTCTCTGTTCCCCTGCACAGAGACAGCTAGAAGCTGTTCACTTTCACATAGGAAGGCAAAAACATACAATGGACCCATTTGCCCCAGGGTTTTTCAGATTCAGCTTCGGTTTTCTATCAAATCCTACAAAGAGACCTTGAGTCAATCACTTTCCAAAACAGCAAAATGGTACATTATGTTGATGACATCTTGCTAATGTCATCATCTGCTGAAGTCTGTTATAAAGATAGTGTACACTTAATCAAAGAGCTAGGCAAAACGGGCCATAAAATTTCAAAATAAAACTTCAATTTGTGAAAAAAAAAAGTAGATTATTTAGAATTGATCCTTGGTTCCATATGAATCATATCAAGCCAGCAAAAGACATGTCCCAACAACAACCACAAGACCCAGTTATTATACAGCACAAAGATCAACTAGCACCAACCAATCAGTCCAATACGTCCTCAGAAAGTCCACAGCCTATTCATGAGACCACAGAACTAGAGTAGCAATCATAACAACAATCAGAGCATGAATCAGAACCAGAATTAGACCAAGAATCAGTGAACAATCAGATATTACACCAAATTTTCTACCCAAATGATTATCCCAAACCCATTATAACTTGGACGAATCATCCTTAAACCATAATGACAATGAAAAAGAATCAACAACAGAAGAAGACACAACATTTGATTTACAATCAAAGACCTATAAACTGATATCAACAAATAAATGAAAGCACAAAGACTTTATCACGAACTCTTTTATTACCTATAATCATCTTTATTAAACTGCAAAGGAAAAAGAAAGAAGAAAAATTAATCACGTTTCATAGACATTTAAACATTGTTCCTGACACAATCAACACACTAGAACATTAGGTCCACTGCAAGATGACAAGCGTGGGATTACATCAAACAACACAAATGAGGCGTTGCTGACTTCACAGATCATCACCAGGACAGCAAACCTGAGAACTACAACCACACTGTGAAGAGGAGCATCAGATCAGCGTTGGACCCATGCATTTGAAGAACATAACTTACACCCAACAGAATTCTCACTGCATCTAACACTTTAGATTCCATCCACAGAGTACATACACTTTGCAGAAGAATTCTGGTGGAGTAAGTATGTAGCACTTCATTACGCAGATAGGTCACACTAGACAACACATAGAACATTTTCTAACTTCACATCTACATGTGAAACACTAAACTTACACTTAAGAGAGAAGCTTGCCTGCCTTAGCATAGAGTTTTTCCTCTTATTTTGGTTCAGACACCTTCTACTCAAATCATCTGACATTTCTTGTAAAAATGTAAATATGTAAATTTTGCTTACTAACCCTTAGCAATAAGTTTTACTAACACACAGGGACAGTTAGTTTAATAGTTAGAACAGGGACAGAATTTTCTAAACTTTTTTTGTATATATAGTACATAGCCTTAGTCTATGGTTTAACCAAAAGACTTTCAAATAATAATAGTCTTACTTGGTCTTACTAACATTTCTAACATAGGCATAAGTGTACTAACATTCATATACTAACTTTAGACAGTGAATTAATATTTAGTAGCTTAGATTGCAGAAATTTTTTCTTAGTTAATACTTTTCTTGTTAGTTCATAAAATAAGATAGATACATAGAATTTATTACTGTGATGAGGTTCTAGAACCAAAACCTCTGCCCAAAGACCTGCTTGAAGTTTAGGTCAGACTAAGATGGTTGATTTAGCTATAACATGGGTCTGGTAATAATGAACTGGAGGAATTCCATGTGAACTGGAATGACCTCCAGAAATTGATTCAGAGTGAAAGGAGCAGAACCAGGAGAACCTTATACACAGAGACGGATACACTGTGGCACAATCAAATATAATCGACTTCTCTACTGGCAGCAATGCAATGATCCAGGACAATTCTGAGGGACTTATGAGAAAGAAAACTATCCACATTCAGAGAAAGAACTGTGGGAGGAGAAACACAGAAGAAAAACAACTGCCTGATCACATGGTTCAATGGGGATATGATTGGGGATGTAGACTCTAAGCGATCACCCTAGTGCAATATCAAGAATATGGAAATAGGTCTTGATCAATGACACATGTAAAATCCAATGGAATTGCACATAGGCTATGGGAGGGTGATGGGAGGAGAGGAAGGAAAGAAAATGAATCCTGTAACCATGGGAAAATATTTTAAATTAATTAATTAAATAACATTTTTCAAAAAAGAAAAAAAATGTGGGCCTGGTAAGCAGGCATCAGCAGATTTGAATGATAAAAACTTCCACTTGAAAGAGGCTGAAGACCCTGCTACCAGAAAGGCTTCATGATATGCAATGGAAGTGCCTTGGAAAGATTTGGAGCATACACATATTCTATAACTTGTTCCAATCTTAGTTGTGAAATGAAAAGTAGCCACTTTAGTTGACTGTAGAGGAGGGTAGCCAGGTGGCTCAGTGGATAGAGAGCCAGCCATAGAGAAGGGAGGTTCTGGGCTCAAAATTGGCTCAGAAACGTCCTAGCTGTGTGACCTTGGACAAGTCACTTAACCCTCATTGCCTAGTCCTTACTGCTCTTTTGCCTTGGAAGGAGTACTTAGTATTGATTCTAAGATGGAAGGTAAGGATTTGAAAAAATAAAAAAGAAATGCCTATGATCTTGTGACACTGAAAAGTAGAATCTAAGCAGGGTTTAATAACTTGCCAAGTGAACATCAAGACCCCAAAGCAAGGAACAACTTTTGAGACCCAGCCTACTATTAACTCAGATGGAGATGGTATCAATGATGCCATATTTTGATGTGAAATTGGTGAGATCAATGCTTTGTATTAAGTCAAAGACATCTCCCAAAAAAACAAGGAAATTTGGGGAAAACTGGGTCCTTGACTTGTTGGGAGCAAGTATTTTACTTTTGTTTCTGCTACATCAGTGAAGCAAATACTCCTTTGTAAAAGTTAATTAATGTTAATTGGCTAACTGGAACTGGTGGAATGGGGGAGGGTTAATCCCTGTCATTTAACAGTGGGAGTGGAAGAGGAACACACCAGAATAAGGTATTTGAGCTAATGAAATTAGAAGACATTCAATCACCTCAGGACTGAGCCCAGAATCCTGAAAGTGTCACTGACACCTTCAGAATGAGTGAAGCCATAGCAATTATTATAGTCTTTTCTTTTGCCCTCTAGTTACTGTATTTGGATAAGCAAATGGTTGACAATAATAACTCTGCCATCTTCTATTTTTTGATACACAATAACAAAAGGTACCAGAGGCAGCACTGGGAAGTGGCTGGAAAGCCAGACTTCTGAATTTCAAAGATCTTGGTTCAAGTCTCTCCTTGGACACATGTGTTGTGTAACCCCAGGACAGTTATTTAACATCTCAAGGCTCTTAGCCACTCTCTAAAATGATCATTTGCAGAACATTTGCTGATCTGCCTCATTAGAGATATTTTCCTTAGGGAGAATTCCTATATCAATGAAATCACAGCTCTAGACTGAAAAAGAACAAAAATAATGGGTGCAATAACAGTCATTTTGAAATGACAATAGTAGTTCTAGTTCTTAGAGTATCCCCCTCTCCAGGTTTTTGGATATGTGGTTAATTATACAATTGGTCACTTTTTTAAAAAAACCCTTACCTTCTGTCTTGGAGCCATTACTGTATATTGGCTCCAAGGTAGAAGAGTGGTAAGGGTAGGCAATGGTGGTCAAGTGACTTGCCCAGGGTCACACAGCTGGGCCAGATTTGAACCTAGGACCTCCTGTCTCTAGACCTGGCTCTCAATCCACTGAGATACCCAGCTGCCCCCACAACTGGTCACTTTTAAACCCAAATTATTTTTTTTAATCCTGGTAAAGATTTGTTCTGTCATGCCCTCCATCCTTGTCCCCTAATGGCAGATTGTCTCTATATCTAGACTCAGCCCAGCCAAGGGATCATGTTCAGAATACTAAAATCCCCTTTGCCAGAGTTTGGGTTCTCACATTTAGGATTCTTCCCCTTCTTGTCTGTGTGCCCCAGGTCTTGCTTACCTGCCTAATACTTAGGATGACCCTCTGAGTTCTACTTTTCTCCTCATTTCATACTGATTGTGGCAGTCATATCACTAGGGAGCCATTTTAAACAGCTCACATCTGGATTTTCTGTCATTTTGTCTTGTGGTTTTGATTCAGGATTGCCACTCTCTGTGGCTAAGGATCTGCAGAGGAAAACATTCCGGGCTGGCCCTGGGAGAATCAAGGCTGTTAGATAACATAATCTAATGTGAAAACTGGGGGGGTTGGGGGAGAACAAAACAAAACACTTGAAATATTAAAAGTATCAAATATCCCTAATGATATTCTCCTTTTGCTTTGACAGAGTAATCCTTTCCTCTCTTCACAGTGCTCCCACAGAGCTTTACTTCAGCTCTAATGCAGTTGGGCTGAACTTGAATTAACAAAGTCAACTGTCCATAAGGAATATGGAGCTCCATTTCTCTGTTCCTAGCTCAGCTGACTAACGGATGACCTTGAGCAATCCTATGGATTTCAGTTTCCCTGACTCTAAGGATGAGGCTGTTATGTTCTCTTTCCTTCCCAGCACTGTCATCACTGTCTATGAGATGCCAAGACAGACCAGGTTATGTAAGCACAATGCATGATTATGTGGTATACTAGGTCAGCACTGGGAAGACTGCAGAGAAAAAAGTCAACTCCAGGGTTCTTTTTATACCTTAGGAAACTCTGAACTTCCAGAACTTTATCCTGCTCCCCATTCCCCCCAAATAACTCTTGAATGAATGTCCCTTAAGTCTAAACCCATAACATTTATATCAGTGAAGTCCATTTAACATTTACCATGTAGAATCTTAGATTATTAGTTATCTTTTTATATGTATATGTGTTTTCTCCAGGATTCAACATAATCACAATTACTGACACTTGGATAATGCTTTAAGTTAGCAAAGTATTTTATGTACTTCATCTCATTTCAACCACCAAATAACTCTTTAAGGTAGTTACTCTGTTCAGTTATTTCAGTCATGTCTGACTCTTTGTGACCCCATTTGGGTTTTTTGGTGGGCAAAGATCCTGGAGTGATTTGCCATTTACTTCTCCAGCTCATTTTATCAATAAGGAAATGGAGGCAAGAGGGTCAAGTGACTTTTCCAGGGTCACACAACTAGTAAGTGTCTGAGGCCATATTTGAACTCAAGAAGATAAGTCTTCCTGACACCCAGCCTGGCACCCTATCCACTGTCCCACCTAGGGGCTGCAAGGTAGTCACTAAAGATATTATTTTCCCCATTTCAAGGCAGCAAAATGACATAGTGGATAGAGTACTGCACCTGAGTCAGGAAGATCTGAGTTCAAATCCAGCCTCAGTAGCTGTGTGACCTCTGCCTTCTTAACCTGTCTGTCTCAGGTTCTTCAACTTTAAAATGAGAATAATAACACCACCACCTACCTCTCATGGTTGTAAGATTCCAATGAGATATTTGTAAAGCCCTTAGCAGTGCCTGGAACATAGCAGGCACTACATAAATGCTTATTCTAATTCCCTTTCCCATATTACAGCAAAGGAAACAAACTCAAAGAAGTTGTATCTGATGCCCTGGTCATATCAGTATCTGAGGTACGCTGTGAACCTTATCCAATTTTCGGCATTATGCCCACTACTTTTTGCTGTTTCATGAATAATAATACCTTCTCACATAAGTATAATGTGTTTTGTGTTCTAAAGAACTGCTACAAGTACTAACCCATTTGATTATTATCTACTGATTATATGCCATATGCCTATGACACCCCTTCCACACAAGGATCCTTCTTAAAAAATGTCCTATCTTGAAGGCAGCTGGGTGGCTCAGTGGATTGAGAGTCAGGCCCAGAGGTGGGAGGTCCTGAGTTCAAATCTGACCTCAGACACCCCCTAGCTGTGTGACCCTGGGCAAATCACTTGAAGCCCACTGTCTAGCCCTTACCACTCTTCTGCCTTGGAACCAATACTATGTATTGGCTCCAAGACAGAAGATAAGGGTTTAAAAAAATGTCCTATCTGACCCTACCATCCCCTCAAGCTATATTATTATATTTCTCCTTCCCTTACACCATACTCCTGGGAAAAGTTGTCTCTATGTCCTCTTCTCTTATTCATTTCTCAGCCCTTTGCAATCTGCCTTCCAAACCCATCAGTCAAATGACTACTCTCTTCAAACTTAATAGTGATTTCTTAATTGCCAAGTTCAAAAGTCTTTTCTCAACTCTCATCCATCTTGATTCCAATGCAATATTTGGCACTTTTGATCAGTCTATCCTCTGAAAACTTTTTCTTTTCTTGGTTTTGGTGGCACTATTCTCTTGGTTCTCCTCCTACCAGTATGACTGTCCCTTATCAGTTTCCTTTGCTGGATCTTCTTCAATATTTTGCCCCCAAAGCTTTGACCTTGGCCCTCATCTTTTTTTTTTAATTCCACATTTTCTCACTTGATAACCTTGTTAATTCCTGTGGTTTTATTACTTTAATTCATGATGAACTCGCCTCTAGATTTATCCAGTTGTGGTCTCTCACCAGAACTCCAGTCTCATAAACCATTTGTATCATAGACATCTCAAACTCAACATGTTCAAAACAGATAGCATTATCTTTCCCCCTCAAACTTGCCCCACTTCTAAATCTGTTTCTATTTTTGTCAAGGGCAGTATCTTCCTTCTAGTTCCCCAAATTCACTATCTCATTTTCACCCTCAACATCTTACTTTCCCCTTGTCTCACATATCTCACATAGTAAGTTGCCAAATACTTTCAATCCTACTTCCACAAAATTTTGGTTATTCATCCTTCTCTCTGATCACAGAGCCAAACCCAGAGTTCAAATCCTTATCTCATCTCACTTTAACCTATTTCAATAGCCTTCTAATTGGACCCTCTACTTTAAGTCTCTCCCCTTTCCAATCCATCCTCCACACAACTGTCAAAACCATTTTCCCAAAGTACAAAGCTGGATCATTTTGTTCCCCAATTCAATACATCCCAATGGCTTGCTATTATCTTTGGGAGCAAATAGAAACTTCTTTTTGGCATTTAAACTCTTTGCAGTCTGACTCCAGCTACCTTTCTAAACTTATTATTATACTTTTCTTCCCTTTCCATACCCTATGGTCCAGTCAAACTGGATCATACATGACAACCTATCTCCTATTTTGCCTATTTCTTTGTCTGCATTGGCTGCCTTCAATGCCTGGAACCCTTTCTTTGCTCCTTTTTGCTTCTTGGAATCCATAATTTCCTTCAAAATTCAATTCAAACTCTAACTTATACATGAAGCCTTTTCTAATCACCCTCACTATTCATACCTTCTCTCTCAAAATTGCTTTGCATTTGTTTCTATCATTAAACATGCATGTTATGTCCTCTAATAGACTACAATTTCCCTATTGGCAAAGATAGCTTCATCCCCAATGTCTAACATATAGTAGAAACTTTACAAATACTTACTGATTGATTCTTAAAATACTGTGAGGTAGATGGGAATATAATGATATTAAATATGAATTTAATCTAAATTTAATAATATTAATTAATATATTGTGATGCATTGTTTATAGTTATAATTTGTTATAACAAATTAAAATAAATATCTATTTATATATAATTTATCATTTAACTACATTAATATTATGATATTAATAATAAAACATAGAAACTGTGACCCAGAAGAAGTCACATAACTTCCCTAGGGTTGATAAAGGAAGTGAATGTCAGATACAGAATTTGAACCCAGATGACCAAACTTCTAATTTAATGCTTTTTTCCAAGATACCACATCTCCATAACCTTATGCCTTGTCCAAAGTAATCTTTGTGAAAAGTTATTAATTGATTTCTAGCAAGTGTCTTTTCATCCTTAAGCTCATGGACCATCTTTTCCCTATTTCAATGCTTCAGTAATATAAAAAAAAACTATTAAGGTGAACAAGAAGGAGACACATTCAATCAATCAATCTTGTCTACATAAGAAAAATGGAATCAAGGAGTGAGCAACTGTTTAGTGAAATTAAAATGTAAAGATGCTTAATCAAGATGACTTAGGATTGAAAAATTCTCCTGAATGTTCCTGATGATCACTGACCAGCTCAAGAAGGCTATATTCTTTTGACTAATCCCATTGGTATAAATTGACTGGCAATTCAAATGCTAAATAAAGCATTGAAAGATTCAAGATTCACAAGAAAACTAACAGGGTACCATCATTTCAGTGGGGAACCTATTGATACACTTCCTTGTGAAAATCTGTTTCTTAATGGTAAAAGCAACCTGTCTCAAAGAGATTATTTCACGAAAATAAGTTGAGTTCATCTTTTACTTGAAAAGAGAAGGCTTCCAACTGATCTGTCTGTTATACTTTGGGTTGTTCTTGTTTGCACAAGGAAGCCAGCATAAGGGAGTAATTGCTCTGGTTTCTCTGACTTGGCAACCAAAGTTTCTGGGTCCTTCTTGAGCATGCCTGGTCCTGACATCTGGTTTCTGCCTTCTAAAGGGACTATGAAAAAAAGAAAGAAAAAAAAATCAAGGGAGGCAAGGAAATGGGAATTTAATGGTTCCCACCTGCTTTTTGAATTTCATATTACTACCTTTCACACTCTCTGCTTTATTAAAACTGATCTGCTTGCTATTTCTGAGTATAGACAATTCTATCTCTTATCTCTGTTTTTGTTCAAATAGATCCCTGCCTCAATCTCCCTTCTCATCACTGCTGCTCTCATAATCTCTAGGTTTCTTCAAAATGCAATTCAGCTAGCACTTCTTATATGAAGCCTTTCCAAATATGAGCACTCTCTCCCTCTTCGAACTGCTAATTAATTTATTGGGGGGGAGTTCTTTTTTGTTTTTAGTTTTTAAAAAACCCTTACCTTCTATTTCAGAATCAATACAGTGTATTGGTTCAAAGGAAGATGAGTCATAAGGGCTGGACAATAGGGGTTAAATGACTTGCTGAGGGACACACAGCTAGGAAGTATCTGAGGTCAGATTTGAACCTTGGATCTCCCATCTCTAGGGATAATCAATTTATAAAATTATGAAATGGGGGCAGGCATATCTATTTCTTTGGTTACTTACCAAAAAAGGCCATGATAGCAGAGAGAGGTGAGACTGCAATCAGATTTTATTAAGGCACAGAGAGTGTAGAGATGAACAGACACAGAAAGGGGAGAAAAGTGGCAAAAAGTGGTACCAAGGCAGATCATGTGGAGTCAGAAATAGGGTAAAGTCAGGAATCATGGGAAGAAGATGGAGAGGGATAAAGGCATAGATAATCACTTATGTAGCCATGGATTAAATTTGGGAGCACTCTGTAGCATGGACCCCAATGGAGATAGAAGAATGCTGGAGGTGGGGAGGAGATAGCAGAAGTTTGAAGGCTTATTTTTATAAGATTTCGGAGGGGAACAAATTCTTATCTGTGCTACCTTAGGGGTAGTTAATTCATATGTCTGAATCATCTCAAAGTTATCAGTAAAATGCTAAAGTTAACATATCCATTTTATTGCAAAATTATCAACTCCATTTTTATTGCAGATGTCCAGAATTTGTCTAAGATTTACATATCATGGAACCAAAAATCCTTGATAGAAAAGCCTAGATGACTTCCCCTGATTCAGCACATATTACCAGGATGTCATTTTGGGTTAATAGATGATACAATTTGTAAATTATGCTCTAATCTTTGGGATGGTTTGTACATGACTTCTAGGTTTCCTATTGCACTTTTACTTCCTGATATTGCTGCTTTATGCTAGGTATTATACACTTACTGGGGTGATTATAAGGTGGGATGTTTAAGGGAACCAGAACAAAGTACAACACCCTCTTTAAATTATTTTGCATTGATTTTGTATTTTATATGTTTACTTGATTGATATGTCACATCTCCCAATAATAATTAATCTCTTGGAGGCGCCTAGTATATTTCCTAGCACATAGTAGGTACTTAATAAATGTGTTAAGGGAACAGCTAGGTAGCACAATGGATAGGGAACCAGATTGGGAGGACTTGGGCTCAAATCTGGCCTCAGATATTTCCTAACTGTGTAATTCTGGACAAGTCACTTAACCCCCACTGCCTAACCCTTGACAGTCTTCTGTCTTAGAATTAATATTAAGACAAAGATGAGGGTTTTTTTCCAGAAAATAAAATAAATATATGTTTAATTCAATGATCCAAAATTTTAATAAAAGGGAAGAGAATGAACCAAGAAGCATGATTAAAGAATCTGAAGAATAGATCTCAAATGAATCACATTTGCCCTGGATTATTAGGCCTCTAGATTCTATGTCAATAATGCCTACTTTTATTCTAGGGTCCTTTTAATATCTTCCATATCAATCCCTTACATTGGTATGTTTTATTATTTACACAAGTCTTTCATATAAAATTATCTTTTTAGAACTCTGTATTATGACATACTGTGGTATAGTGGGTAAATAGGCTAGGAGTCAGAACAAGATAGGGTTCAAATTTTATCTCAACACAACTATCTGTGAGTCCATGGACAAATCACTTAGCCTTTTCTGATCCCCAGTGTCTACATTTATAAATTTGTTATAATTAAAAAACACCTGCCTTGCAAGGTTCAAATGAGATAATGTATATAAGCTTCTTTGTAAACCTTAAACACTGTATTGGTGTCAGCTATTGAGGAAAATAAATGTTGGCTTGTACATTTTATTAGCAATATTTCTGTGGGAAATCATTCATTTTTTCAAACCCCTTCCAAGATCATGATGAAATAGTCTAAGCCCATCTAAACTGGGCCAAGATCTTTCATCTTTTGTTCAAAGCCCTTATCTTCAAAAAAGACCACCTTCTCTAAGGCATCTTAAAGCAGAATGGGTCCAGCATTTCCCTTTTTTGGGTCAAGACTCACCTCCTCTGTGAAGAAATAATGAGGGAGGAATTGAGAACTCTTAAGGTCATCCCCTCTTTCTAAATATCCACCAATGGGGATTGCCAAGGGAGGTCCAAGGGATGAATTGTCAGGCCAAACATAAAGAAGTTACACTTTCTTATAAAAGAGAGTGTCAGAGAGTGAGAGTCTTCCATTCAAGGAAGAGGCAGGTGAAAGATCCATCCTTTGTTAATAGGTTACATGTTCTGTTAATAAATTATGTAATGTTCAGAAAAATGTTCTCATTATTCATAGTTAAAATTCCAGACACTACACTATCACTATTATTAGAGAAGCAGTGCTGCATAGGAGAGGGAGGAAGCTGATTGGGAGCCAGGAAGCGGTGGAGTCAAATCCTACCTTTGATGCATATTAGTTGTATGACCCTGGGTAAGTCATCTCTTATCTCAGTGCTCTAGATAATCCTCTAATACTAAAAATTGCAGAGAAGGAACAGATTTGCATTAGTAGAGAGAGGATTTTTCTCCCATCTGGGAGTTCCCCTATACCACAGAAATCACAGGTCCAGTCCCTTCTTTATCCTCATATTCTAATCTGTTACCTCTGACCTATTTTATTGCAGACTTTCATAGTTTTGGTTACTTGCAAAGGAATGAAATCTAGAGATGAAGCAAAATCAAATGTGCCCAGGATTAACTTGAGGGACAAGAATGAGACAAAGACATAACCATTTTTTAAAAAAATCAGAGCTAAAATTAATTACATTCTATATGAACACAGAACTGTTTTTCTACATTTATATGGTCCATAGATTACACATAATTGTCCTATTGTTTTTTTTTCAAATCCAAAGCTAGAGTTTTGCATTTATTCCTCTTAAATTTCTCCTTATTACCTTCAGATAATTATTCTAGTTTGCCAAGAATTTTTATTTCCCAGTTCTATCATCCAAAGTGTTAACTAGCTCTCTCAATTTTATGTCATCTGAAAATTTGATGAGTATAACATCAATGTCTTTGTTCAAATCATTGCATTAAAAAATATCAACAGCATAAGACCAAGGACAAGACCCTGAAGTTATAAACTATAGACATCCCTCTCTAGAATGACATCTATCCACTGATCACTGTGTTTTGGTCCTAGTCATTCAACTAGATCTAAAACCACTTAAGGGTATTATCAACCAGCCCACATCCCTCCATCTTAGCCACAAGGATAATGGTTATTGTCCTTCATACTTGAGGAGGACTGAAATGACATCACTACGCTGGGGTCAGTGTACAGTGTGTCCGACTGTGGTTGTTCAGACCAATACAGGCTCTGAAGGCTCTACCACAAGTTGGGCACAAATAGCCCATATGAACATTTGGGATAAAGATGTCTAAGGAACAATAAAATGTAAACTTAGTCAATGTTGTTTGGAAACAGCAAGGGTTTGGGAGGTCTTCAATGGAGCTTGGACCACCACTTATCAGGAATGTTGTTTGTTTGGGGGTAGGGATGAGTAAGAACTTCATGCTTCATGTACTTATTGATGTGTGACTTGATAACCTCCAAAGTCCCTTCCAGCTCTAATATTCTATAAGATACAGAGGATTTATTTTTAATTCTAGTTCTGATTTATGTCTTGGAAAAATCTCTTAACCATTCTGTACCTTAGTTCTTTCTTCAATAAAATGGCAAAAATAAGAATGAGCATAATATAGTGAGAGGAGCAACAGACTTAGGAGTCAGAAGAAACACATTCTTTCTTAGAGATACAGCATTCACTAGTCATATAACCTTGGTAGGGTACTTTTCTAATATGTAAAATGAGCATAATAACACTTGGTCAGCCAATCTTATAGGATTATCTTAAGGATTACATGAGGTAATAAATATGAAAAGTTCTCTGAAAATTGTAAAGTTCTATATGTTTATATGGGGGGAAAATGATTAAATTTGTAGTCCAAAGACCTATGTTTAATTCTAGTTCTGCTAATTTCCCCTCTCTTTTTAGTAATTTGCTTCAGTTTCCTTATCTGTAAAATAAGGGAGGTTGAATTTTATGACCTTTAAGGATCATTCCACCTCTAAATTGATGATCATAATTCTAAGATGCCCCAATCCCATTAATATGATCATATTGGATTACTGAGAGAAATGCCACCCCCATAACAGAAATATATATCTCAAAAGAATTATAATGGAGTCCTGAGATTTTGAAAGTTCTGTGTGTACAAACATGCTGACATTTACTTGTTCTGATTTCATTTAAGTTGGATTTATTTTCTGTTGAGATTTTTCTCTTTTTCCTTCATTTTTAGTGTGGGAACTTGACCTTTAGGTACAAGAAATTCAATTAGCATTAAAAATTCTTAAGGACAATGACATTTGATGCTACCAACAAGAAATCAGTCATTTGTTGCATGGTGTTTAGGCTTCTGCATTGTCAGCAAAAGCCTCTTTTTGTTTTAGAGGAAAAGCTCCACCAAGGTGGTAGAACTTCATCCCTGAAGCAATTAGAGGGCATGAATTAGGCTGCCCAGAATATGACAAAGCTCCCTGTTGTTTCCCATATTGGGTTCAAAAAAAGATGGCAAAGAGTAGCACTAAAACATATGTCCTGATTTGATCCTAGAGTTTAAGGTTCTCTTTTGAATCTTTGAAAAGTAATGAATGAAAGGATTTAGAAAAACAGTCACTCTGGTACTTAATACCCTTCAAGAAACACCATCTAAGTTATTCTGACACTTTTTAAACTATTTATGTATTCATTCACTTAACAAAAGCTTTCTAAGTCCATATTTCATGCAGAACACTGTGTTAGGTGCTTTGGCAAATGTAAGAAAAGCAATGAATTTTGGTTCTGATAGTATGACAGAACATAAATAGCCAGCTCCACCCTGTCCCTCCAGTTTTGCTAAATAAATCTCCCAGAGAACCTCAATGACCTGATGTAGAGTGAAATGAACAGAACCAGGAGAACATTGTACACAGAAAGTAAAACTTTGTGGAACAATCAAATGTAATGGACTTTGCTATTAGTAGCAATGCAACAAGCCAGGACACTCCTGAAGGACTCATGTGAAAGAATGCTATCCGCATTGAGAGAAAGAACTATGGGAGTAGAAATGCAAAAGAAAAACATATGACATCATTTATCACATGTATATATGGGCATGTAATTTGGGGTTTAGGTTTTTTAAAAAATCACTCTATAGCAAAAATGTGTAATATGGAAATAGGTATCAAGTGATAACATTTGTACAACTCAGTGGAATTGCTTGTCAGCTCTGAGAGTGGGGAGGGAAGAGGGGAGGGAAAAAAATGAATCATGTAAACATGGAAAAATATTTTAAATTTAAAAATTTTTAAAATAGAAATTTTTGAGGGGAAAAAAGAAAATAAATTTGCAACTCTATTAATATCTTTAAAAAACAAACCTCCCAGAGAGTGCTTTGCACAACATCACCAGAAGCATGATGGGAGTTGAAAGTACTTGAGGAGAATTTTCTCATTCTAATTCAAAGAATAGACTGAATGCAAAGAGTGGCAACTGATGGGGGCAGCTGGGTGGCTCAGTGAATTGAGAGCCAGGCCTATAGATGGGAGGCCCTAGGTTCAAATGTGGCCTCAGACACTTCCTAGCTGTGTGATCCTGGCCGTATCACTTGACCCCCATTGCCCATCCCTTACCACTCTTCTGCCTTGGAACCAATATATAGTATTGATTCTAAGATAGAAGATTAGGGTTAAAAAAAAGAGTGGCAATTGAGGATGAAGAAAACCAGTTTAAAACAAAGAACTAAAGTCTAAGAACTTCTCTGGCTGACTAACTGTGGTTACTGGTCTGACTCACAAAAGTACTGAGATATCCTACAACTATGAGCTAAAATGGCTAATAGAGCCTGCTTCTATTGGGGAAAAGAACACATAGTAGCTCCAATTCATTAGAAGACCAGAAGGGGGCAGCAGTGCAGATCTAGTAGATTTAAGAATACTGACTAGCCCAGCAAAGAAGCCTAGTCCTACACTGCAGAGGAGGGCAATATCATTACCATACCAATGGAAGACATCTGCATCTTCGTAAGAAAATAAGCAGTAGTGTCAGAGGCAGAGAAAAGTGCTAGTGAGATTGCAGAGATTTTTTTCCCCAAAAATATGTGACCAAAATAATTATAATTCAGCACATATTCCCTGACCACACATGTTTCCTACAGGTATGTTTTCTTTCATTCATACTACCCTGGCTGCAGGTATTCATCTCTCCACAAGCATCCTGACCATATGTGCTTTCTCATCACGTGTTCTCTCCACATATTCCTTTTCCTACTGGTGGTGTGACCACCTGTGTGAGAAGTCATTCCTCCTGCATACATGGATGAGTTCTTCCTTGTCACTTATTGTATTATGTTGTTTAATTAACTGTCTTTTGCTTTGAAATAATGTGTCAATCAAAAGTGTTAGAGAGCAACAATAGGTGACTCAATAGACTGAAAGCCAGGCCCAGAGATGGGAGATCCTGGGTTCAAATCTGGACTCAGATACTTCCTAGCTGTGTGACCCTGGGCAAGTCATTTAACCCCTACTGCCTAGTCCTTATCACCATTCTCTCTTAGAAACAATACACAGTATTGATTCTAAGATGGGAGGTAAGGGTTTTTGTTTTGTTTTTTGTTTGTTAAAGATGCATGCTAGAATGATGATGTAGTAAGGTTTTCCAGGACATTGGGAGCATGACTTACTTTGATTCAATATATTCCTTGGCCAGAGATTTTTCCTATGAATGTGTCCTATTCCACTTCTATTACCCTGAATATGTGTTAACTTGATGTTTATTACTTAAGTTGTTTAATTAATTGTCTTTTACTTTGAAATGATATACCCTCTGATTGGTATGGTAAAACAAATATTCCATTTTTAAGGAGGCCCATGACTTAGGGGTCCTGGGACACATTACATAAATTATAATAGTCCACCAGGAAGTTTTACTCTTAAATGGGAAAAAACATAAATCCTGATAGTTTTAATATTATATGAAAATACAGTATTAAATTAGTCCACTAGAAAAGTTAAGACTAAGCATTATGTAAAATCCACTCAGGAAATTTGAAGAAATGACATTTTTTAAGGGTTTTTGTTGTTCAGTTGTTTCAACCATGGTCAATTTTTCATGACCCCATTTAGGGTTTTCTTGGCAAAGATACTGGAGTAATTCACATTTCCTTCTCTTGCTTATTTTATAGATGAAGAAACTGAGGCATATAGGGTGCGTCCAGGGTCACACACCTAGGAAATGTCTAAGGTCCAACACTCTACCCATTGTACATATAACTGCTTGTTTTAAAGGTTAAGTCAGAATTTAAAAGATGATCAAGTAGGATGGAGAACTTTCTAAGCTAGGAAGGAGTATAAACAAAGGCAGAGAGGCAAGAAAGGAGAAAAGAGGTTCAGGTGACCAAGAGTTGCTCTTGAGTGTAGTGTTTTTGGAGAGATTAATATGAGATGAGGCTAAAAGGACAGGCAATGTCAAATTGTGAAGGACCTTGGTTATCACACTTAGATGTCTTTTAGATACATAGTTCTCTCCTATCTCTTTTGCATCTGCTTCTTTTCCTTCTTCTACAATATCCTGTATTCCTAGAATAATATTACAATTCTAATTCCATCTCCTATCTGCATGTCTTTGAACTGGTTAGCCTCAATGCTTGCAATGTTCTCCCTCTTTACTTTTCTTTTAGAATTTCTGAATTGCTTAGAAAATTTTCCCAATCCTTTCTATCTCCAAAGACTTTTACTTCTATGATTACCTTCTATTTACTCTACAGGTAAATTGTACGTACCTATTTTACATGTGTCTCCCTCTTAGAACATAGGCACTGTTTTTGCCTTTAAATCTCCAGCAAGTATCACAGTGCCAGATGGTAGGTATGAAGTTCCTAATAAGTCCTTGATGATTGATTGCAGATCTCAATCCTGACTTTCTCAAGATTTCTTGCCATTTCATGATTCCACAGCACCTTCCATCTAGAGTTCCTTGACCATCTGCCCAGTTTCCCATCTGTGAACTTTTAGCCAGAACCGTGCTAGAAATGGCACTTGCTGCATTATGGGCTTTCTTATAACCTTGCAAGGATATGAAACAGTGAAAGACTCCTGGACCTGAAATAAAGGATGGGTACTCCATTCCTGACTCTGCCACTCATCTTTGTAACCTAGGTGAAGTCATTTCTCCTTGTCTCAGATTCCTTATTTATAAAAAGCAAGGGGGAGATCATACCAGATGACTTCCTTTCCACATAAGTCTATGATTCTACAATATACAATAATTTTGAGATGGCAAGTCCCCTTGACAAAGGCTGTGCTGTGATGACACCTGTCTTGAGTCTCATAGAGCATTATTAACACATAGTATATCATCATCATCATCTTTTGAATTTAGCCCCAGTGTCTATCGTAAGTTTCAGTTGCACATCAGTCTATTGCAGTTAGTGGCTCAGAGGATATAGCACTGCCCTCAGGAAGACCTGAGTTCAAATCCAGCCTCAGGTACTTACTAGTCATCCTGAGCAAGTCACTTAATCCATCTGCCTTAGTTTCCTGAATTGCAAAATGGGGAGAATGATAGCATCTATTTCACATAGTATATTGAAATAATGATTGTAAAAAGCACTTAGCACATTTCCTAGCACATAGTAGACACTATGTAAATGCTTATTTTCTTCCTTCTCTTTTCATCCTATTCTCTTCCCATTTCAAACAAGATATCCCAGAAACATCAGAAATTCAACATGGCCAAAACTGATACTGTTATCTTCTCCTCTAAAGCTTTCCTTTCTTCTAAACCTTCTAATTTCTTTCAAAAGTACCATGATCCTTCCATCCTCTAGGGTTCATAACTTAGAAATTTTCCCTGATTCCTCCCTCTTTCTCAACATATCCAGTCAGTTGCCAAATCTTGTCATTTCTTCCTATGGATACCTTCTCTCCACTCATACAGTTACCATCAGACCTTTATCATTTCCTTGAGAGGATTGTTGCAACAGCATATTTTTCTCTCTGCAACAAATTTCTTCCCACTCCAGATCATCCTATGCTCTGCTGCCAAAGTTGCATGATCTGACCAAGTGACTCTACTTTATCAAATTTAGTGGCTTTAGTATGGACCTTTCTTCTAGCTTCTGTAGATATTAGTCTCCCTTCTGCCCTCTGTGATTTAGCCAAAGTATTTTTCTTGGTTTTCCTCACCTATGATAGTGCATCTCTCCTCTCTACTCCCTTGCACTGGCCAAACTACATATCTGGAATGTACTTCCTCCTTATCTCTGCCTACATAAACTCCTCTCTTCCATAATGCTAAAGCTTAGGTATCATCTTCTTCAAGAATCCTTATCTCTCAACTAAAAAGCTAGTAGAAATGATCAACAACTTTAGCAAAGTTGCAGGATACAAAATAAATGCACATAAATCATCAGCATTTCAATATATCTCCAATACATCATAGCAGCAAGAGGTAGAAAGAGAAACAACATTTAAAATCACCCTAGACAATATAAAATACTTAGGAATCTATCTACCAAAACAAACACAGGAATTATATGAACACAACTACAAAACACTTTCCAAACAATTAAAACTAGATCTAAACAATTGGAAAAACATTGATTGTTCATGGGTAGGATGAGTTAACATAATAAAAATGACAATTCTACCCAAATTAATTTACCTATTTAGTGCCGTACCTATCAAACTACCAAAAAACTTTTTTACTGAATTAGAAAAAACTATAACAAAGTTCATTTGGAAGAACAAAAGATCAAGAATATCAAGGGAAACAGTGAAAAAAACATGAAGGAGGGTGGCCTAGCAGTACCAGATATTAAGCTATACTATAAAGCAGCGGTCATCAAAATGATATGGTACTGGCTAAGAGACAGAAGGGAGGATCAGTGGAATATACTTGGGGTAAGTGACGTCAGCAAGACAGTGTATGATAAACCCAAAGAGCCTAACTTTTGGGACAAAAATCCACTATTTGACAAAAACTGCTGGGAAAATTGGAAAACAATATGGGAGAGATTAGGTTTAGATCAACATCTCACAGCCTACACCAAGATAAATTCAGAATGGGTGAATGACTTGAATATAAAGAAGGAAACTATAAGAAAATTAGATGAACACAGAATAGTATACTTGTCAGATCTCTGAGAAAGGAAAGATTTTAAAACCAAGCAAGAGTTAGAAAAAAATACAAAATGTAAAATAAATAATTTCAATTATATTAAATTAAAAAGGTTTTGAACAAACAAAAGCAATGTGACTAAAATCAGAAGGGAAACAACAAACTGGGAAAAAATCTTTATAACAGAAAACTCTGACAATGGTCTAATTGCTCAAATATACAAGGAGCTAAATCAATTGTACAAAAAATCAAGCCATTCTCCAATCAATAAATGGGCAAGTGTAAAGATGGGAATTGTGCAAGGGGATGGGACAAAAGGAGCCAGAGAAGGAGTCGCTGACAGTTATTATTACAGTTTTGGCAGAAACTCTCTTTATTCTTACACAAGGGACATGAAGCGGCAATTTTCATATAAAGAAATCAAAACTATCAGTAAACACATGAGAAAGTGTTCTAAATCTCTAATAATTAGAGAAATGCAAATCAAAACAACTCTGAGGTATCACCTCACACCCAGGAGACTGGCTAAAATGACAGCAGGGGAGAAAAAGAAAGTTTAGGAGTTCCGGGTTAAGATGGCAGCAGAGTAAAAATCAGCTGCTTAATCTCCCCTAACCAAAGCATATAAGACTCCTCAAGGGGACATAAAAAAAATCCAGATGAACGAAGGGACCCCACAACAGGGCGCAGCATTGAAGGTACGTGGAATCGGGGCATTTCCACACCATAAAGGGGTGAAACAGCTCTCACTAGAGCGCGAGCTGAGGAAGCCCTTTCCCCACCCCCACACCACCTACAGTTCCAAGGCCAGAGCACAAGAGTTAAAACTGGTTTGGGGCACACATTAAGTCATTGGCAGCTCCAGGGCCTGTTCCTGAAAGCAGCAAGACTTAGGACCCCAAGAGGCTAAAGAATGCAGTGGACTTTGAACACAGACTTTGAGCCCAGCTAGGGGTAAAGGCATTGCTGTAGGCATGGACAAGGATCTTGAGCGCAGTCTTGGACCTCTAGTGGGGACCCTGTGCAGACGAGAACACAGCTGTGGAAGCAGCACCCTGAGACTGTTGAAGAAGTCTTGGGCTGAGGGGCAGATAGGGACAACCAGGAGGCTCAACCCCGAGAACAACGAGACCTGAGACCTCAGGAGCCTAGAGAGCCCAGACATGACCCTGAGTGAGAGGATAAAGCAGAGAAGGCTCAGTGCTAACAACAATGGCAAGCCAAAATCAGGAACCCCAGAAGAGAAGGATCATCAAGAAGAAATCTGTAATACTCGACAACTTTTACACAGAGAAAATCCAAACAACAGAGCAAACAACAGAGGACAACAAACAAGTAATCATATCGAACCTTCCTAAAATAATGAAAACTGATCACAAGCTATTGAAGAGTTCAAATCAGAGATGATGAGAAAGATGGAAGAGATCTGGCAAGAAAATAACAGTTTAAAAGGCAGAATTTTGCAATAGGAAAGTGAGGCTCAGAAATCAAATGAACTGATAAGCAAATTGAACACCAGAAATGACCAGATTGAAAAGGAAAACCACTCCCTAAAGGCTAGAATTGAGCAGCTAATGATCTATCAAGACAGCAAGCACAAATAAAACAAAGTCAAAAGACTGATAAAATAGAAGGAAACATGAAATATCTCAATGAGAAAGTGACAGACCAAGAAAATAGGTCTAGAAGAGACAATCTGAGAATCATTGGTCTTCCTGAAAAAGCAGAAATTAATAGAAATTTGGACTCGATACTAAAAGAAATTATTCAGCAAAATTGCCCTGAAGTTCTACAACAAGAGGGCAATATAGACATTGAAAGGATCCATAGACCACCCTCTACACTGGACACAGAAAAGACAACCCCAGGGAATATGATAGCCAAATTCAAGAGCTTCCAAGTAAAAGAAAAAATTTTATAAGAAGCTAGAAAGAGACAATTCAGATATCAAGGAGCACCAATCAGGATCACACAGGATCTGGCAGCCTCCACACTAAAAGACCTCAAGGCTTGAAATATGATATTCAGAAAGGCAAGAGAACTGGGTCTTCAATCATGGATCAACTACCCATCAAAACTGACTATATACTCCCTGGAGAAAGTATGGGCATTCAACAAGAAAGGAGATTTCCAAGTATTTGCACAGAAAAAAACCAGGACTAATTGGAAAGTTTGATATCCAACCACAAAAATCAGGAGAAACATGAAAAGATAAAAAAGAAACAAAGGGGAAAGAAAGAAAACTCATATTTTTAAAATTTGCCTCTTTAAGTGCTTCAATAAGATCTAATTATCTCTATTCCTATGTGGAGAAATGCTATGTATAATTCTCTGTAGTGAACTCTATTCACTATTATAGTATTCACTATTATAGTAATCAGAAGAATAATTCATAGGGAGAGGTTGGAATACTAAGTGGTCTAAGATGATAAGAGGGGTGGGAAAGAGGGGGGTGAATAGTAGGGGACACCAAGAGAAACTTGAATGAATAAGAAAAATAGGATATTCTATTATACATGAAGAGGGCATGGGAAGAGGAGGGGACAAATACTATTATAAGAAGAAGAGGAAGAGAGCATTAAGAGGTAATATTTAAACCTTACTCTGAGTGTAATTAACCCTGAGAGGGAAGAGTAGCTATATTATCCATTGGGATATAAAACTCTATCTAACCCTACTGAGAAAGTCAGAAGGGATAAACCAAGGGGAGCAGGGGAGTAGGGAGATCAAAAAAGGGAGGGGAGAAGAAGGGGGAGGGAATTCATTAGGCCTTAAAAATAAAAATAGGGGAATAATAAGGGAGGGGGTAGAAAGGGAAGTTAATCAGGGGAGGGGATAAGGGTTACCAGCTTAAGGCAAACCACTGGTTTAAAAGGAAATAGTTTAAGAAGAAGGGGTAAAACAAGGGGAGGATAACAAAATGTCAGTGAATGCACAACTGATAATTATAACTCTGAATGTGAATGGGATGAACTCCCTCATAAAACAGAAGCAAATAGCAGAGTGGATTAGAAACCAAAATCCTACTATATGTTGTCTACAAGAAACACATATGAGACGGGTGGACATACACAGGTTTAAGGTTAAGGGCTTGAGCAAAATCCTTGGGAGACAAATGAGAAAAAGAAGGCAGGAGTTGCTATTGTGATTTCTGACAAAGCCAGAGTAAAAATAGATATGATTAAAAAAGACAGGGAAGGTCATTACATCCTGATTAAAGGCAGTATAGACAATGAGGAAATAACAGTGCTCAATATGTATGCACCAACTGGCATAGCAACCGGATTCGTAAAGGAGAAACTGGCAGATCTCAAGAAGGAAATAGATAGTAAAACCATACTAGTGAGAGATATAAATATTCCTCTGTCAGATCTAGATAAATGAAACCAAAAAATAAATAAGAAAGAGGTAAGAGAGGTGAATGAAGTCCTAGAAAAATTAGATTTAATTGATATGTGGAGAAAAATAAATAGGGACAAAAAGGAATATACCTTCTTTTCAGCTGCACATGGTACATTCACAAAGATTGACCATGTAGTAGGGCATAGAAACAATGCATACAAATGCAAAAGAGCAGAAATAGTAAATGTAACCTTCTCAGATCATAATGCAATAAAAATAATGATTAGTAAAGGCACCTGGACAGGCAAATCAAAAACTAATTGGAAATTAAATAATATGATTCTCCAAAACCAGTTAGTCAAAGAAGAAATCATAAAACAATCAACAATTTCATTGAAGAGAATGACAATGATGAGACATCCTACCAAACTCTGTGGGATGCAGCCAAGGCAGTACTCAGGGGGAAATTTATATCCTTATGTGCATATATTAACAAATTAGGGAGGGCAGAGATTAATGAATTGGACATGCAACTTAAGAAATTAGAAAGCGAGCAAATTAAAAATCCCCAGATAAAAACTAAATTAGAAATACTAAAAATCAAGGGAGAAATTAATAAAATCAAAAGTAAAAGAATGATTGAATTAATAAATAAGACTAGAAGCTGGTATTTTGAAAAAACAGATACAATAGACAAAGTACTGGTCAATCTAATAAAAAAAGGAAAGAAGAAAACCAAATTGACAGTATCAAAGATGAAAAGGGAGACAATAAAGTCAGATCTAAATAATTGAAGAAATATTCATTGTTCATGGATGGGGAAAGCCAATATAATTAAGTTGGTAATTCTATCTAAACTTATCTACTTATTCAGTGCATTCCAATTAAACTACCAAAGAAAATTATTGAGTTAGAAAAATAATAACAAAATTCATTTAGAAGAACTAAAGATCAAGAATATCAAAAGAAAAGAAAGGCACTTTAGATTTTAAATTGTATTAAGAAGCAGCAGTTATCAAAACTGTCTTGTACTAACCAAAAAAAAGATAGATCAGTTGAATAGAAAAGATTATGGTAACCTTGTGTTTGACAAGAGCATAGATTTGTGTTTTGAGGATAAGAAATTACTATTTGGTAAAAATTGTTAGGACAACTAGAAAGTTATTTGGCAGAAGTTTGGTATGAGTACATTAACCTGAAAATTTTTATATAAATAAAACAAATATTGCCTATATTAAAAGAAAAATTGGAGGAAGGGGTATATTTTATAATACTAAGGCATGGGGAGAGGTAGAATTATAAAACATTATTTTTTATTATTATTATTTCCATGTTACTCAGACAGTTCAGACAGGTTAAGTGACTTACCCACAGTCACACAGAGAGTAAATAACTGAGGGAGAATTTGAACTCACCTCTTCTGTTTCCAGGTTCAGTGCTTTATCCATTTCAGCATAACTATATCAATGAAATTCTAGATGTCGAAGCATTAAATTGCCAATATGGTCTTAGAATCTTCCTCTCACATAGAATGTCAGAGCTATGATGGGTGGAGCTAATATGCTGGCTTAGTAGACCCAAAAGCCGAAACTACTCTGACAATTCTGCCAAATCAATCTTTAAAAAGTGCCTCAAAATGACAGAAGTCAAACACCAAAATCAAGATAGAGTGAGGGGGCTTTCCTACTGAACATAACTTGAAAGGTAGGTAGAGAGTCAGTAAGTTGGAACCAGAAGCAAAACTGAACACAGAGAAGTGCTGACCAACCCTCCTTCCCTACTGTGCCAGTTTTCAAGCCTGGGCATAGTCCATTTTCAGGCTCCTGTGACCCTGCCTAAACCAAAAACAGAGCATCCCACATCCCAGACCAACCCCTTAAAGTCCTATGCCTTGGCATCAGCCCAAAATAATGCCCAGAAGTCTGTAGCACATTGGCCCTTTCAAGCCTGTGCAGTAGTGAATCCCTTAGCCCCATAGCAAAATATCTCAGAGTGCTGAGATTGCAAGCCATCAGCAGAGGAGAAAGAATCAGCAACTTTAAGAACTCCAAGTCCACAGGCAAAAAAAAAGCCTGTAAAAAGAGGAAATAGTAAAAGAAATACCTAACTATAGAAAATTTCCACAGAGACAAATGACAAGGCACAGAGTCAGTAGGGGATGATGAGATCTAAGCAGCCACATGCAAAATTTCAAAGGAAAATGGGAATTGGTCTTGGGCACTGGAAGAAATCAAAAAGGAATCCAAACCTCAAACGAGACAAGTGGAAGAAAAATGGGAAAAAGAAGTGAACATAATGCAAAAAGAAAATAACAGCTTAAAAAGCAAAATTCATCAACTGAAAAAAGAAACAAAAAAATCTAATGAAATAAGTTTCGTAAAAAGTAAAATGGGCCAAATTGAAAAGAAAGATTAAAAGATCATGGAGGAGTTTGAGAGCCAGGCCTAGAGATGGGAGGTCCTAGGTTCAAATCTGGCCTCAGACACTTCTCAGCTGTGTGACCCTGGGCAAATCACTTGACCCCCATTGCCCACCCTTACCACTCTTCTGCCTTGGAGCCAATACACAGTATTGACTCCAAGACGGAAGGTAAGGGTTTAAAAAAAAAAAGATCATGGAGGAAATTCAGTCTTTAAAATTTAGAATTGGGCAAATAGAAACTAATGAATTCATGAGGTATCAAGAAACAATAAAACAAAATCAAAAGAATGAAAAAATAAGAAAATATGAAATATCTCATTAAAAAAACTGATTTGGAAACTGGATTTAGGAGAGATGATTTAAGAATTATTTGACTACCTGAAAAGTCATGTTAAAAAAAAAGCCTAGACATTATATTAAAAGAAATTATCAAAGAAAACTGTCCTGGTATTTTTGAACAAGAAGGTAAAATAGAAATTGAAAGAATCCACAGATCAAATCCTATAAAAAAATCCCCAAATGACGACTCCCAGGAATATTATAGTCAAATTCAAGAGTTCCCAGATCAAAGAGAAAATACTGAAAGCAAGCAGAAAGAAACAATTCAAATATGAAGCCCTCATCAGGATTACACGGGATCTGACAACTTCCACATTGACAGACTGCAAGACTTGGAATATGATATCCTAGAAAGCAAGGGAACTGGGTTTACAACCAAGAATAACCTACCTATCAAAACTGATTATATTCTTTCAGGGGAAAATATGGTCATTTAATAAAATAGATTTCCAAGCATTCCTGAAGAAAAGACCAGACTTAAATAGAAAATTGAATGTCTGAATACAAAATTCAAGAGAAGCATAAAAAGGTAAATAAGAAAGAGAAAAAAAATTAAGGACTTCAATAAGGTCAAATTATTTATATTTCTATATATAAAGATGATATCTGTAACTCTTAAAATTATTATAATTATCATGGTAGTTAGAAGAGGTAAACATAGACAGAGGGTGTGGGAGTAAGCTGTTTAGGATGATATGCAAAAAATATAGAGAGGTGAAAAAGAGGATTGCACTAAGAGAAATGGGAAGAAAGAATAAAAATGGGCTAAATTATATAGCATAAAGAGGAGTAAGGGAGGGGAAACTATTACAGTGGAAGGGAAGATCAGGGTGGTGATGGTTAGTACTTCAACCTTACTCTCATTAGAATTGGCTCAGAAAGGAAAGAATAACCAGATTCTTTAGGGTATAGAATCCTATCTTACCCTATAGAAAAGTAGAAGGGGAATAAGAAACTGGGTGGTGGGGAGGGGAGTAATAAAGGAGGGGCAAATGGGAGGAATGATTAAAAGCAAAACAATGGTGTGGATGGAAATAGTGAAAGGAGAAAGGGCAGGATTAAAAGAAGAAAACAAGATGGAGGGGAATACACAGATGGTAATCATAGCTATAAATGGAAACTGGAGGAACTTGCCCATAAAACAGAAGCAGATAGCCCATTAGAGATAGAAAAATTGACCGTGTACTAAGACACAAAAACTTCACAACTAAATGCAGAAAGGCAGAAATAATAAATGCAACTTTTTCAGAAGATAATGTAATAGGGGCATCTGGTAGCTCAGTGGATTGAGAGTCAGGCCTAGAGATGGGAGGTTCTAGGTTCAAATCCAACCTCAGACACTTCCCAGCTGTGTGACCCTGGGCAAGTCACTTGACCCCCATTGCCCACCCTTACCACTCTTCCACCAAGGAGCCAATACACAGAAGTTAAGGGTTAAAAATAAGAACATAATGAAATAAAAATTATAGTTAATAAGGGTTCATAGAAAGACAAATGAGAAATTATTTGGAAACTAAATAATCTTATTCTTTAAAATGGGTGGGTTGAAGAACAAATCAAAGAAATAACCACTGATTTTATTGAAGAGCATGATAATGAGGAGACAAGATATCAAAATTTGTGGGGTACAGTCGAAACAATACTCATGAGAAAATTTATATCCCTGAATGTTTATGTCAATAAATAGGGGGAAAGCAAATCAATGAATTGGGCATGCTTCTAAAAAAACTAGAAAAAAGAACAAATTAAAAATGTCCAGTTAAAAACTAAATTGGAAATCCTAAAAATTAAAGGAGAAATTGCTAAAAAACAATTTTAAGCACTACTGAACTAATAAATAAGGCTAAAAGCTGGTTCAATTAAAAATAAATAAAATAAGGCATCAGTTAATTTGATTTAAAAAGGAAAGAAGAGAATCAAATTACTAGTATCAAAAATGAAAAGGATGACTTCACCTCTAATGAAGAGGAAATTAGAGTAATCATTAGGATCTATTTTGCCCAATTATATGACAATAAATCTGATAATCTAGGTGAAATGGATGGGATGAATATTTACAAAAAAAAGTATCCACTTCCAGAGAAAGAACTATTGGAGCAAAAATACAGATGGAAGCATATGATTTATCACTTGTTTATTTGGGCATGTGTTTGGGAGTTTTGGTCTTATGAGATTATTCATCTACAAAGATGAATAATTTAGAAATATATTTTGCATGATGGTATATATCTAATCCAGATTGAATTGCTTGCTATTTCTGGGAGGGGAAAGAGGAAAAGGGGGGAGACAATTTGGATTACATAAATAAACTCATAATAAACTTCAATAAACTCATGTAGAAATTTATTAAAATAAAAATATTTTTTAAAAGAATATCAGAGATGGAGACAAAAGATTTCCTATAATATCTTCACTACCTTCTCATTAATACATCTTCCAGTGCTCCCAGTATTGTAATGGAAAAGATTCTATACTTGTCATCAGGAAACCTGGGTTCAAATCTCATCTCTGACACTTTTTATAACTATGTATATAGGGACGACTCACTTTTCTTCTGTGATTCTTAGTTTCATGTGTAAAAAGATACTTGTATCTATCTATCAAAGGTTGTTGTGAAAATTTACACATTAACTTTGATTTTCTTTAGAAATTTGCATCCATAGTCAAGCTTAAATTTAAAGAAAAAAGAAAGAAAAAAGATAAAGAAGAAAAAATAAATCACCATTCAAACCAAGAGTTCTCCATGTTCTTCACTATCTCATTTC